>NW_004955413.1:26094145-26107671 GCF_000276665.1 Chinchilla lanigera
CGCGCACGCCCCGCCCCCCTCCGCGGGGTCGGCCGGGACCCAGCCTCGGCGGCGGGGAGCGGTCCCCGGGACGCTGCACCTGACGTCGGGCTTTTATTTATTTTCTTTAAATACAGCTGCCCCGGCTGGGTTTCAGGTGCAGACTCTGCCACAGGGTTAAGGTGGGGGCTTTGCGTTCAGATCTGCGATCCAGGCCCAGAGTCGGAGAGCGCTGTCTGGCGCGGGTATTTTAGGGGTGTTGGGGGCGGGGGGCTGTTGAGCCATACGTTAGGGTCACCCCGTGTGTTGGGATTGGAATTTTGAAAGTTCGTTTCCTACTTAGTTTGCCGCTCCTACCTGGAGGTGGAAGATCAAGATGTTTTAAAGTTTCTTTTCGGTGACTGGATGACGGTATGGAATCTTCCAGTCTCTTGCTGCAGGTCAGATTTGTGGTGGGTCTTCTTTTTTTGGTGGAATATTTACAGATGTCCTGGAATATTTTTACTTCTTTTTTTCTTGGTAAATTTGCCGCCCCCCAGGAGGTGGTACTGGAGGGCTTGACCCCGGGAGCACTTTACTACTTAGCTGCATCCCCAGCCCTTTTTATTTTGACACAGGGTCTTGCTAATTTCCCCCGGGCTGGCCTCGAACTTGTGATCCCCCTGCCTCAGGGCTCCCCCAGGAGCTGGGATTACAGGCGATTTTTAAGTAGGGAGGTATGTAGTATATGGAAGAGAGGGAGGGGCTAGGTCCTTCGGTTGATCACGGATAGGCAGTAGGTGAACATGACCCCGGACCAGAACATTAACTTTTTTTTTTTTTTCCTCTGAGACAGGGTCTTGCTATGTAGTTCAGGCAGACCTTGAGTTCACTGTGTAGCCCAGGCTGGCCTTGAACTTGCAGCAGTTCTCCTGCCTCTGCCTCCTGAGTGCTGGGATTACAGGTGTACACCACCATGCCCAGCCAGAACATTAACTTTTAAAGGCTGAAGAGTGGGTAGCTCAGTCCTAGAGTGCTTGCGGAGCATGTGAGGCCCTGGGTTCTGTCCCCCACAACAACAGAAGACTGAAAACACAAAGTTGTTTCAGTGTAAAAATGCCTTCTTTCTTTGGGAACTTGTCACTTTGCCAGAGAAATGAACTGGGATAGTACCACGCTTTTATTAGAGCCAAATATTGATAAAAGAAGCACAGCAGGTAATCATCTCTTGTTGTACAGCCATCTTTCTGTTTGGAGTGGACGTGGGAACACCTTGCTAGCTTAGAGTCTTCAGAAGTGTTCTGTATGTTTGTGTTTTCAGTTTTTCTCTATGTAATTCTCAGTGAGGGTTTTGGCAGGAACCCAAGATCTTGTTCATTTGGTGATTTAACATCAGATTCATCCGTTCATTCTCCATGTTGTCTTCCTCATGGGGTAACAGCAGTAATTTTCCACAGCAGCCATTCATGAGTTCGTGCAGACTGTCACAAGGAAACGGGAATAGTGTAAAGGGTGGTACACACAGAGGAGATAAAGATCCTGTTTCTTTGCCATTGCGTGTATGCTTGGATAGGAAATCCCGACCAGAGTACAAGCTAGACAGGAGAGGTCAGGACACAGGGCCAGGGTTCTGCCTGCAGTTGTAATCATTGATGACAGTTCCTGAATGCCTTCTGTTTGACAAATGCTGGGATTGTCACAGTGAGCTCTAAATAGGTATTTTTCTATTTTATGTGTGTTTAAATTGAGGCACAGAGTATAGTGATTTGCTCACAGACATTGTGACAATGCCAGATTTCAAATTGAAATGTACCTAGTTTTAAAACCGCCAGTCTTTTGACTGTGTTGTATTGTTGTTGTTGTTGTTTGAGGTAGGGTCTCGCTATGTAGTTCAGGCTGGCTTTGAACTCAACTGTGTTGCCCAGGTTGGACTTGAACTCATGGTAATTGTCCAGCCTCAGCCTCCCAAGTGCCACAGTTACAGGCATACACTGCCATGTCCAGCTCTACTGTGCTGTCTTACCTTATCGACAAATATGTTCAAGTCTTTCTCATGCTTCTTTATGTAGTGCTGGGGACTGACCCATGCAGGAGACTTGTGCATGTGGCACATATTCTACCACTTAGCTACGTTCCCTGTCGGTTGTCGTTGTTGTTCCCCCAGCATGGGTGGTACTGGAGATTGAACTCAGCTCATGCACGCTTGGCAAGTACTCTACCACTGACCTACTCCCCAGCTCAGCCTTTCTTAAAAAATATATAAAACTTTCTGATCTTATTTTTTTCCTAAAAGTTACTCCAATTTCTCCCACTTTTCCTTTCCGGATTTGTCCTTCACCCCTCTCTTCCCTTTACTCCTTAGTGCGGTGCACTTTGGCTTCTACCCTCAGTTCTCACAACTACGCTCATGAACTTCATTCTGCCACTTACTGAATAATTACTATCTGTGCCGTCTTCCTGACTTAGCAAGACCATTAGGACATAGTTTTTTCCCCAAGGAGTTTAGGGTCTAAAAAGACGGAGAAAGAAGTTCATACATGTCACAAGCCTTATTCTTGGGGGTGGGGAGCACTTCATTGAGAAGTGACATTGGCCTGCCAAAAGGGAGAACCTTAAGCTGCTCTCGAAGTAGTGCTAGGACTCCCTGCTTAGACGTAAACTTTTAGGCAGAAGCTGTCTCTCTCCAGTGAGAGATGACATGGTTGAAAGATAAAGTGTAGGCTTTGGAGTCTGACCCAAGAACTGAGGTACAGTCACTTATTTTCAGACACTTGCTTTCAATGATGATGCATAGTGATCCTCCTGCCTCAGCCTCTTAGAGTGCTGGAGTTAGACATGTTCCACTACATCCAGGAGAAGACCCTGTCTTAAAAACACAAAAAAATTTATTATTCTTAGAAAAGGCATGATTTCCAGTTCAAGCTAAAAGAAGTGTTGTTTACATATTTGTTCCTTTTTGACTTAGGTTCTCAGTGTGTAGCTCAAGCGGTCCTAGAATTCATGATCCTTCGACCTTGGCCTCCTGGGTGCTTGTTTTTCCTTAATAAAATGATGTGTATATTCCTAGCCTTCTCTCCATGTTTAATTAGCCTTCTAGCTAACATTGTAACAACGGGGCAGGAAACAACAGATCATTTCCCTCTTACTTTGAATTTCATTTGTAAATATCCTTAATTTGTCTGACTTGAGGATAGAGTTAAAGTCCAAAGATCACCTATTTTTTTTTCAACTTTTGAAGCTGGTGCAGTAGTTAAGTAGTTAGAAACACCAAGAGTGAGTCAGGTTCTGGCCCTACAGAGGCCTAGCATGTAGCTCAGTGCTAGAGCACTTGCCTAGCATGTGTGAGGCCTTGGGTTCAGTCCCGAGCCCTATAAAAGTGGTTCTGGCTAAAGTGGTTCTGGCTGTACAACTTTAAACCTTGAGAATTTATACAAGTAATATCACTTTCTGGTGCCTCATTTTCCTCATTCGAAAAAGTGGGACAGTTACCACTATTGCTCATAGTAATAGCTAATATTTATTGTTAATATACCAGGCACAGTTCTAAGAATTTTACTTGTATTAACTTTTTTTTTTTTTTTTTTTTTTTTTTGCTTTTTCCCAGTACAGGGAATCGAACTGACGACCTCACGCTTGCCAGGCAGGCGCTGTGCCACTGAGCTAAATCCCCAACCCCTTTGTATTAACTTCTTTGGGCTGGGGATATAGCTCAGTGGCACAAGTGCCGGCCTGGCAAGCACAAGGTCCTGAGTTCGATTCCCAGTACAAAAAAAAAAAAACAAACAAAAACCTTCTTTATTTGAGGGGTGTGGGACAGGGTCTTGCTATGCAGTTCAGGCTGGGCTTCAACTCACTATGTAGCCCAGGTTGGCCTCAAATTCACAGAGATCCTCCTGCCTCAGCCTTCCAAATGCTGGGATTACAGGTGTGTGCCACCACACCCAGCCCTTGTATTAACTTCTTAATTGTCCCAATACCATGTGTATTATCAGTGTTACACCATTTACAGCTGAAGGAACAGTCACAGAAATGCTAAGCAACTTACCTAAGGTCAAGTGAGTTGGGGTGCAACCTTCATAGTTTGACTCCAGAGTTTATGTTCATAACCTCCCACTTCATAGTTGTTTGGAAAATTCGATACAATCTATACGAAAGGGATGTGACAAGCATTTACTAAGTATTCGCTACCACAGCTTCAAGCTTACAAAGCATTTTGCATGTATTTTCTTACTTGGTTATTATAAGAACAGGCGAAAGTAGTGACTATCACTGTCTTACACATGGGAAACTGGTCACTTGCCCAAGGTCGCACGGTAAGTGTGAATGAAGAGAATACCCTGGCTTTGCTCCTCCTCACACGTGTTATGTTGGATTTGAGGAATCACACTGTGAGTGTAGGAGTAGTAGTTTAGTGAGTTACTTGGCCTCTCCAGCATCCAGTCCAGATCTGGATAAAGAGCTCAGTTTTGCTGTGGAGCGCTGTCCATCCTCAACCGTGTTAATGATGGGCACACAGCCTGCATTAGGCGACAGAGACTCAGCAGGTATGTGCGTTGCTCCTTTACCTCGAGTCCTGGGTCAGATGGCATGGTGACGAACAGTTCCACCTCCTTCATCACAAGCACGGGTTCATCCCTAATATTCTGGACACTGGAACAGCTGTTTTTTCCAAAGATTGGATTCTTCATCTTTTCGCCAGTTCTGTGTCGTATCCTTTCAATGCATTTCTCTATTGTGTAGTTTAAGGTACCAGAAGTCAGTGTTTGGTGGCTTGGAGCTGATTCCTTTAACTTACTGTTACCTGACATGAGGTCTTGTCACTTACAGAAGAGTTAAAAGAGCTGGCTGATAAAGAATGAAATCATGCCGGGCTTGGTGGTGCACACCTGTCATACCAGCACTCAGGAGGCTGACGCAGGAGGATTGTTGCAAGTTCAAGACCAGCCTGGGATACAAAACAAGCTCACGGGGGGCTGGGGATTTAGCTCAGCGGCACAGCGCCTGCCTGGCAAGCGCAAGGTTGTGAGTTCGATTCCCAGTACCAGAGAAAAACCAAAAAAAAAAAAAAACAAGCTCACTGCCAGCCAGCCTGAACTGCATAGCAAGACCCTGTCTCAAAAAAAAAAAAAAAAAAAAAAAAAAAAACAAGGAAAAAAAAGAATGAAATCATGTAATATGAAAGAAAATAGGTAGAACTGGAGACCATCATGATAAGTGAAATAAGCCAGACAGAGTCAGATATTGTGTATTTTCTCAAGGGGAGAGAGATGGAGGGAAAGAGGAAGGAATGGTCTAGTGGCCCACAGCCATAATCCCAGCACTCTGGGAAGCTGAAGCAGGAGGCTTGCATTTTCAGCTCAGCCTGGACAATTTAGTGATAACCTGTCTAAAAATTGTACAAGGACTGGGGAGGTGGCTTAGTGCAGAGGCCCTGGGTTCGACTTCTAGTACTGGAATAACAACAAGAACAAAACTAGTGGCTGGGGACTTAGCTCAGCGGCAAAAGCACCTGCCTGGCAAGTGCAAGGTCGTGAGTTCGGTTCCCGGTACCGGAGAAAAAAAAAAAAAAAAAAAAAAAAAAGAACAAAACTAGTGACTTGAACCTGAAAAGAAGAGAAATCTTGAAGAAGACCTGAAGATTATCTTAAAATATGTAAAGTAGCTAATATAGAAAATGCCCCTAAAAAGACGAAAGAGTGGACATTACTAGCAGACTGATTTCTGCCCAGGTTAGAGCCTCAGGCAAGGCTACCCACAGATAGACAGATGTCTTATCTAGAGATTAGATATGTCTACCAGAATTGCTCAAGCCAAGACAAGATGGTCACCTGGGAACAGTAGCAGAGGTTTATTAATCTTAATAGTTGTGCTAAGTGACTTGTGACGTTCTCTCCAATTCTGGGGCAATGATTCTGTGACTGAAATGCAGGTTTCCGGATTCTCAAGGCCCAGAGGGCTTTCTAAACCAGTCTTCTGACTCCCACTGCCCGGCTCCCTGGTCTCCTGCACTCCTGGTGCTGCTCTTCAGTCTGCTCCAAATTTGTGCTTTACTCAGCTCTCAGCGTCTCCAGAGCTTTGCCAGATTTCACCTTCCCTTCAAGCCCTTCCTGACCACCTGATTAAAAATAGCAACTTCCTAGATGGGCCTGGTGGTGCACACCTGTAATCCCAGAACTCTGAGAGGCTGATGCTGAAAGATCACAGGTTTGAATCTAGCCTGGACAATTTAGTGACTTAGCAAGACCCTGTCTCAAGATAAGACAATAATAAAAAAGGAGCGAGGGAATGTAGCTGGGTGCAAAGGCCCTGGGTTCATTCCCCAGTACCACAACCACCAAAGAAAAAAAGAAAAAAGAAAGAAAAGCTACTTCTTGAAATTACCTACCCTTCTTCCTGCTGCATTTTAATTTATAGCCCTGTAATCACCAGACATACAGCATGCTCCCCCGCTGTGGTACTGGGAGTTGAATCCTGGAGGTGCTGTACCACTGAGCTGTGTGTCCAACTCTTTTTTTATCTTGAGACAGGATCTTGCTAAACTGCTTATGCGGGACTCAAACTTAGAACTCTCCTACCTCAACCTTTGGAGTAGCTGGGATTATGGTTGTGTGCCAGCTGCATCCACCCCTTACTTATTTTTTATTTTTGTTTTTGTCTTTTTGCGACAGGGACTCACTATGCAGTTCAGAATGACCTTTTTCTCATTTTGTAGCCCAGGATGCCCTTGAACACCCAGCGATCCTTCTGTGTCAGCCTCCTGAGTGCTGGGGTTACAGGCATGTGCCACCACGCCTGGCCTGTTTCTTTTTTTAATCACTTGTTTCCTTTCTAGAATATCACATCCTTGAAAGAAGGGATTCCTGTGTATTTTGAGCACTGCTGTGTCCTAGTACTTCGAACAGTGCTTAGCACTAGGATTATAGCCAACTCATGCTGTCCTTTTCTTTTTTCTACCATTTTGCTTAATCTCTGGTGCCTTCTCTTTCCTTTGTTTTTGTTTTTGGTACCAGAAATCGAACTCAGGACCTTGCGCTTGCCAGACATTCTCTTTTCTTTGGAAAACAGCATTTTAGGACTAAAAGTCTGAGCTCATCCCCATTACGAGGACCAGAGGTCCTGATACTTCACAGCTAATTGATGACATATTTAGGACGTGGGATGTGGACAGCTGGTTTTTCTCTGTGAAACTGCAGTGCCCCTAAATCTTGCTCAACTCAGGCTCTTGAAGAGCTACTACAGGATGTATATTCAAGTATGTGTCTGTCATTAATGAAGGCCTTTCCACATCACCTGTAGTTATCTTTTCTTTGAACTGGGAAATTTGTGATCTGTCCTCTAATTCATCGATCTTGTTTACCATTTCATATGTCTATATTTGACTGAAATTATAATCCCATGGACAGAGTCTAGTTGCATATAACACAGAACATGGTCCTGAGAGGCAATATTATACAGGGAAGTACTGGTCAATAAATAGCCCTTTCTGTGACACTGGAAATGTTCTTTTATGATTGTTTCCTTTATGTTATACGTATATTTGTGTGTGAGATTAAGTAATCACACTTGCTAAGTAAATAAGTAGTTAATGTTCAGGTGTTTACTTTATTCATTTATTAGTTCTATACCTTCCAGCTTTTGTACCAGTGTCTATAACTTTTATAATCATAAAAATATTAGTGGATTTGTATGAGGAGGATTTTTGCTTATTGCTTTTGAGATTCAAAAATAGTAGAAAATGCTGTAGGCACTCCTGCTTGGTGACATACAGCGTGGTTGCAGCTACTTGGGAAGCCAAAGCAGGAAAAATGCAAGTTTTAGGCCAACTTGGACAACTTAGCTCTGTCTTAAAATAAAACAGGCTGGGAGCCAGGCATGGTGACACATTATAATCCCAGCATTCTGTGGGAGGCTGAGGCAAGAGATTGCATGTTCAAGCCCAGCTTGGACAATTCAGTGAGACCCTGTTTCACAATTTAAATGTGAAGGACTGTGGTATAGGTCAGTGCCAACGTTCAGGGTTCAGTCCCCACTACTTCCCAAAAAAAGTTCATTTTCTTGATGTATATTACTAATACATGGGTATTTAATTTGATGAAGCATATATCTGAAAAGTTGATACCACTTGTATTTTTATAAGTTGTAATTGTTTTCACACTCATTCACATAATACAAACAGTGTTTTAACATTATAGTCATCCTTCAAGGGAAAAACTCAGTGCTTGGGAAAGGTTATAGAAAGATTTTACTAATCTTACAAACCATCAGAAAAAAAGCACATTTTAACAATAAAAGATACTTCATTTAGGAACTGGAGATGCAAAGTGAAATAGTAATATACTGAATTTAAAAGGTAAATCTGAACAAAAAATTGTAAAATACTTTGATAAAATGAAAGAATATCATCTAATAAGGGGATTTGGGAGTTTTTATACATTATTTCATTTGACTACTACAACCAAAAATCCCAACAAGTTTGTGAGACATTTTCAAGAAATATTTTGACTTAGGCATAGTGATGCACACCTGTAATCTCAGCACTTGGGGGGCTAAAGTAGGAGGATTTTGAGTTTAAAGCCAGCCTGGGCTACACAGCTAAGCCTGGCCCGGGTGTGGACTGCATAGTGAAACATGCTTTAAAAAAAAAATGAAGCTGGGTGTGGTGGCACATGCCTGTGATTGCAGCACTTGGGAGGCTGAGGCGGGAGGCTGAGGCAGGAGGCTTGCTGTGTAGTTGGAGGTCAGCCAGCTACATAGTGAGTTCAAGGCTGTTCTGAACTACGTAGCGAGATCCAGTCTCAACAAAAGAAAGAAAGAAAGAAAAGAAAGACAGAAGTGAAAACAGTATGCTATTCTTTTTTTGGGTTGTTTGTTTGCTTTTGAAGACAGGGTCTGGCTGTGTAGCCCAGGCTGGCCTTAGACCTGAGGCAGTCTGCCTGCCTCAGTCTCCCAAGTGCTGGGATTACAGATGGGTGCCACTATGCCCAGTTTTTTGTTTTTTTTGTTTTTTTTTTTCTTTTGATGGGATCATACTATGTTACCCAGGGTCATCTCAAAAATATGGGCTCAAGCAATCTTCCTGCCTTGGCCTCTAAAGTAGCTTGACTGCAGGCATACATCATTATACCCTGTTTTTCCTTTATTTTGAATTGAGGTGGCTCTGATGTTAGAATTCTTCAGTTTTTTCTGGTAGGATATTGATTCTTGTAGTTTTTACAGAAGTACAAATAAATGATAAACATGGGAGTTAGTCATTACTGCCCAAAATTATATATAAATGACTATGGAGTTTATCATATTGAATTAATCTTTTTTCTTTTTGGTAGTGGGAGTCAAACTCAGGACCTTGCATTTGGCAGGCAAGCGTTGCACTGCTGAGCTATATTCATATTAAATTAATCTTATATGGGTGTGTGTCTCTACCTGACTAGAATGAAAGCTCCACAAGGCCAGGATTTTGTTCACCGTTGTGTCTCAGGGCTTACCATGGCATTTGACATACAGTAAGCTGTCAGTTTATGTTGAATAAAAAGGTTTCCTGCTATGCAGGAGTAAAAAGATTAGGACTCATTAATCAGAAAAAATAAGGGTTCAAAGGAGATTAAAATTTTGGTTTTTTTTTTTTTTTTGGTTTTTGGTTTTTGGTTTTTTTCTGGTACCAGGAATCGAACTCACGACCTTGAGCTTGCCAGGCATGCGCTGTGCCGCTGAGCTAAATCCCCAGCCCCAAAGGAGATTAAAATTTTATATGGCATTATATTAATAGGTATGCATCAAGCACTAGTTCTTTCATTTTTTAAAACTATTTACACTATAATTTAGCACATAAAACAACAGTAATCATTTTGTTATTGTATCTCACTCAGTTTTGACTGAGCCCAGCTAGAAAGGTTTTTTATTTGCTTGTGTTTTTGGTTTTTGGGGGCTGGGGATCCAACCCCAGGTCTTGTGTGTGCTACGTAAGTATTCTACCACTGAGCTACATCCCCAACCCCAGCTAGGCAGTTTTTTCATCTCAGGCGGCTGTAGTTGAAGTGTGCCATGTATAAATAAGGTGAACACAGAGTTCTTCATCAAATCCCAAAAGTCCTAAGGAAGGCATATTCATGTAGGTACCTCATAAAACAGGTAAGTAAGTATTCCTAACACAGGTGACTTAGTCACTGGGGAAACGTTTATTGAACCCCTGTTATGTATGGGGTGCTGAAGAGGACTCAGCCTTTACAGAGCTTTCAGTCTGTTAGAGGAGAGAAGACATACAACTAGCTAAGTGAGCTAGAGTCAATGGTCTTAGGTAGGTACAAGTAACTGTTGAGAGGAAGAATTAGAAGTGGCATCTCAAGATGGGAATGGTAGTGCACACCTGTAATCCCAGCACTCTGGGAGGCTGAGGCAGGAGGATTGCCATCAGGTCAAGGCCAGCCTGGATTACATAGTGAGTTCAAGGCCAGTTTGAACTACATAGTGAAACCCTGTCTCGAAAAGAAAAGAAAAAGAAATGGTATTTCAGAGCTGAGCACTAAAAAGTGGATAGAATGTAGATATTTGGAAATGGGAGCTGGCTTTCTAAGCAGAAGAAACAGTACAAATCAAGGTCCAGAGGTGTGCTGAGATAACAGTGAGTGGCCCAGTTGGCTGCAGCACAGAGCACGAACCACAGGGAGGGAGAAAAGAGGTGTGCTGCAAAGGTGGGTTGGGGGCGTGTGTAATCAGAGCTGTGCTTCAGAGAACATTAATCTCCTGCTTGTGTAACAAGAGTAAAAAGATACTTGGGAGGCACAGAAACCTGTTAGGAGGTTGGCCCACAAAAGTGGCAGTGAGTATCTTGATTAAGGCAGTAGAGATCGATGCTAGTGCTATCTCAGAGGTAAAATCGGGAGACCTTGCAACTAATGCAGCGTAGGAATAAGAGAAAAATAGAAGCTGTAGATTACCTCAAACCTTACATCCAAGTGTCTTAGAAGACATTGGAAGAAAGAATTGAGAGAATAAAACTGTAGATTTTGTTGTGCTATGGGATAATCACCTAAGATGTCTAATAGAATAATGATAGATAATGATCTAAGATGTCTAATAGATATCTTAGATAATGATCTAAGATGTCTAATAGAAAGCTGCAAGTAATAAGCAGTGCGGTCATGGCTAGCGAATGGAGATGCAGAGGTTATCTGTCTGGCAGTGATAGCTGGATCCTTAGAAGAAAGGGTTCCCTGATGGGGTTGATTAGGAGTGGGTTAAAGGAAAGGAGGATAAGGACAAAGAGGAGTTGGTGAAGAAGCAGTTGTGGAGAGGAAAGGTTGAATGCCCAGAGTCGTAGGAAAACAGTCTCAAGCACATGTGTTACTGGAGTCCTTAGAGAGTCTAGGTCAGTGGTGGTGGTGTTTTTCTTTTAAGACAAAGGATGTTAATATATGATTTGTTTTTTGCTAAACTAAAACCTCAGTATTCAGGTTTAAATGCAGTGTTGGCACTTTGTAACGAGTAAGTGGGTTTTGGGTTGCAGGTTAGGCACTCATCTCTCAAAGGTTCGCCATCACTGGTCCAGGTAGTCAGAAGCTAGGTCACAAAAGTTTAAGGAACGAGTTGACTGGTGAGGCATGAATGCAGAGTTCTGTACTGCTTTTGAAAAATATATCTGTAAAGCGGATGAAAAAGATTGGTAATTGACTCCCTGTAGAGAGCCCTTCCTGGTCCTCATCACGCCTCATGAAGTTTATATTTGTAATCCTATGGGAAAGTTACTGGAATTCTAGTGAATTAATTGCAGTCTATCACTTCCAGTGCAACCCACAGTGAGAGTAGACACTAAGGCATATTTGTAATTGTGGGGAGCCTAGGGGTCCTAAGTCCAGCCACGATGGTGGCTGACCAGAACAAAGGCCCTGACCCAGGGCCGAACCCAGGTTTTATTAATTTGCGAAGAAGGGCGTGGCTTGAGGATGAGTGACTGTGAGAATCTTGGGAAATAGTGCTATGAGCTGGACTAGGTAGGAGGCCTGAAATCACCTCTGCAATATGCAGAGAGAAAAATATGCAAAAAAATAATCTGCATAACACAGTTGAGATACTATCTTTTGTTTTGGAGTCAGGTGCTTCAGCTCTGGTGTATAATCTTTCAAGCCCCAGGAAGTCATAGCCTCTAGCTCAGCGGACAGCGTAGAACATTGGCTCTTCATCCCACCTTGTCCAGGCTCACACAAGGGAACAACAGCGGTCCGGGGAAACACGCCTGCCATCTCAAAGACTACCATCAGCATCTCAGCTGGACCGATGTGCACTGCTTAACACCAGTTGAAGAGATAAGGAAAGGTCCCAGCCTGCTTTGTACATGCCAATACATGGAAAAAGGGCCAGGTTCAGCCAAAATGGAGACAACTGCTCCTCCTTCAAGGAGAGTCACCCGGGTGGTCCTCCACAGCTCCCCCAGGTCCAAACATAGTTGCTCTGTTTTGATTTGTTTTAATTAAAGAGACAGGAGATCTGACCTGAAGCTAGCAGAAAAGACTGAAGGTGTGTAAGGGAAGGTAATATAAAGGAACTGACTGAAAAGTTATTGTAGGTAACCTCTCTGGGCAGGGAGAAGACCATTCTCTGAGGGGGAGGGTAGAAAGAAAGAAAACAGGTAGATCATAGAGGGTTCCTTTTCTTTTGTGGGTGCTGGGGGTGAAGGCCAAGGCCTCGAGTATCCTAGTGTGCACTTTGCCACTGAACCACACCTCCGGCCTGGCTGCACAACTCTGATGTGGAGAGCTGAGGGAGCTTTAAGCCTGTGGCTCCCTTAAAGCTGGAGACCTGGCCGTCACCCGGAGGGCCTGGCAGCAGAGGGCATCAGAATTGTGGGGAAGTTTGAGAGTAGCACTGGAGGAAGTACTGTACAATGTGAAGTCAACTACAGATGAATGAAGGTTGCTGAGCAACAGTGAAAATAAATTCTGGGGCTTGTTCCCTGATTTGTCCAGGAGGAACATGAGCAGAGCAAGCAGTGAGAGGCACTCAGGTATGGTTAGATAAGGCAGAAAAGTCAGTGTTAGTTTAACATGGTGGTGTATTTCCTACAAGGTGGGAGTTAAGTGTGTGGACCTGATTGTTTAAATCAGCTATATTAAGTGTGGAATACACAGAGCTACCCCCCATTAGGCTATTTTATGGAAGGCAGGCCCACCACAGCTGTTTAAAAAGTATGATCTGGGGCTGGGGATACAGCTCAGTGGCACAGCACCTGCCTGGCAAGTGTGAGGTCCTGAGTTCGATTCCAGCACCAAAAAAAAGTATGATCTGCCTATCAAGGTTTTCAACAGACAGAAGTATCGAAGAAGTTAATGCTCTTTAAATATACAGGTGCAGGTCTGTTAGAGAAATCAATTTCTTGTGTAATATGGACATTCTAATTATCTGCTCAATTTTGAGAGTTTTTGGGAGAGGTTTGAGACAGGGTCTCACTCTGTAGTCCAGGCTGGCCTTTTTTTTCTGTGTGTGTGTGTGTTTGAGACAGGGTCTCGATATGCAGTTCAGGCTGGCCTTGAGCATACTTTGTAGCCCAGGCTAGTCTTGAACTCGCAATGATCCTCTTG
>NW_004955413.1:26112681-26142219 GCF_000276665.1 Chinchilla lanigera
TAATTGTCTTCTCATTTTCTTTTCTTTTTTTTTTAAGTTTAATTCCTGGGGTGATGTTCGTAAATTGCCTATGATGGGTTGCTTTATTGCTAGTATTTAAAACCCTGAGGAAATGACTTCTTCTAGTCAGTCTGTCTTGGATTACCAGGAAGAACAGCTGATTAGAATAATTGTGTCCCTTTTGGCTATAGTGGTACCAGTGACAGTAGCATAAAACACAGCCTAGAAAACAACAAAGTGAAGTAACCATTAATTTGCCACCTTTAACTATGAACTAGATTTGTGGTTATATAACAGAATCTAAAATAAACCAGAAAATTGTATACAGTATACAAGTCCTTAATATGGCAATTTTGCTCTTAGGGGTTAAATTTAAAATGGGTTAGGGAAACAATAGAGAAGTAGAAGAAGAGAAAGAGATTAGAAGTAAAATTGGAGGATAAAGGGGGATCCTAACTGTGGGAAACTGGTTTAGAAGGCTAGAGGGAAAGAGAGAAGGAAGAGATAAAAAGAACAGAACAGGACCACAACCACACAGAGGCTGAATATCATGTTCACACTCATATAAAAACAAGTTCCAACAGTGAAGGAGGAACAAAAAACAGAAACAAAACAAAAAACCAAAATGACAAAAAAAAGAGAGTGGGAAAAATAGTCCACTTTCAGATTTGTCTGTGCTGTCCCTGGAGGACAACATATAGAGACAGAGTCCAGATCTGAGTAATCCTTTAACAGACAGAAGAATGTTGTAAAGTTAAGAAACCAGAAGCTGGTATAGTAGAGCAGAAGCATGCCTGTAATCCCAGTGCTCTGGGAGGCTGAGGCAGGAGGATTGCTAGGAGTTGGAGCCAGCCTGAGCAATATAGTGAGCTCAAGGACAGCCTGAATTGTAGAGTATGACCCTGTCTTACCCCCTGTCCCCCCAAAAAGAAATAGGGAACCATAAAACTCCATGATACTGTTGAAGTACAACTTGTATTTTTTTTTTAATGGTACCATGGATTGAACTCAGGTCCTCACACATGCTAGACAAGTGCTTTACCACTAAGCTACACACCCAGCCCTACAATTTGTATTTTTAAAAAGTCATTTCATAAGCAAATAAGGGGAGAAAAAAGGAAATGAGGTAATAAACCTTGCATCAGTCAGCACTTGAGATTTTAGTAAATTGGACTTAAGCTATACTTGTATCCCACATTATATGAGAATTCCAACTCACTCTGTGTGATGGTTTGAATCTGAAGTGTCTCCCAGAAGCACATATGTTGAAGCTTGATCCCAGGGTGGCAGTGTGTAGAGGGGAGGCGTTGAGAGATGAACGGATCTTGAGGGCTGTGACTTTGTTACTGGGTTAATCCGTTGATGAGCTTACAATAGCAAATGGGGCCCATGTGGAAGAGGCAGATCTCTGAGAGCATGCCTTTGGAAGGGATATTTTGTCCCCAGCTCCTCCTCTTGTTTGTTTCTGCTTCCTGGTCCCCATGAGGTGAGCAGCCTCCTTTGCCATGTGCTGCCATTGCCATGATGTTTTGCTTCACCATGGGTCCTAAGACCAAGGAGCTGGTGGAAACCATAAGCTGAAATAATCATCCTTCTGTTTTGTTTTGTTTGTTTTATTTGTTTTGTTTTGTTGAGACAGGGTCTCACTACATAGCCTGTACTAGACTGGCACTTCTGCATCAGCCTCCAGAGTGCTGAGATTCTAGTCCATCCTTCCATTTTTTAGTATGTTTTTGTTTTTCTTCTGGTACCAGGAATCGAACTCACGACCTTGCGCTTGCCAGGCAGGCACTTTGCTGCTGAGCTAAATCCCCAGCCGTCCTTCCATTTTTATTTTTTTATTTTTTTATTTTTATTTTTTTTGGTTTTTGGTTTTTCTCTGGTACCAGGAACTGAACTCATGACCTTGTGCTTGCTAGGCAGGCGCTTTGCCACTGAGCTAAATCCCCAGCCCCCGTCCTTCCATTTTTAAATTGATTTTTCTTAGGTATTTTGTCATGATGACAGCTCACTAACACTGTGCAGGATTTTTCTCAAATTTGAACATTTCAGTCTCATAACTGTACAGCAGAAATAATTATCCTTGCTTTCAGCCCTTTTGATATTCCCTCAAACCACATCAAAGGTTCTTGTGAGTAGAGCATACCTTCTTGAAGATACAGGCTGACAAAGAGATTTTACTTTACAACACAAGTTTAAATTAGTTTTGTTTTTTTTTTTTTCCTGGTACCAGGAATCAAACTCACAACCTTGTGCTTGCTAGGCAGGTGCTATGCCGCTGAGCTAAATCCCCAGCCCCTAAATTAGGTTTTAGATTGTCTTTTTCTTAAGAGACCTCTCCCACCCCAGCATGTAGAGTGGAAATGTCCCATAGGTCACTTGATCTGTGGGATGCAGCTCCTGACCTTGTCCTTGGATTTCTTTCCCTCCCCTTTGTAGTCCAGTCCATTTCTATTTTTTATTCTTCCCACCTCCCAATTTCTATTAATTTCTTTTGGTAGATAGTTAATATCTGTCTTGTCTTCTGATCTAGGCCTTCAAAGCCCATCTTCCATTTCCAGGAAGCTCATCAAGGTGTTTTCTCAAGCAAAGACATCTCCCTTGCCAGTGAAGCATTCTGGAGCCAACTGGTGAAATAGTAATTTTTTACTGTTCTATAATTACTATACAAAATTTTAAGTTTATTTAAAGGTCATTAGGTCAATTACTTTGCTTCAGGTGGCAGCATATTAAACTATGTCAAAAAGTCATTGCTACCCTAATTTCATACTGGTATAGTACTTTCAGTTTACAAAACTGACACTGTAGAAAAAGCAGATTTTTTTTTAAACAACCCAAATCTTCTCTGAAATAAGCCAGGCATGTTAATTTTTCTCTGCCATTCCCTTCCATTCCTTCCCCTCCCCTTTCTCCTCACCTTCTTTCTCTGTGCCCCTCTCCCCTTGTATGGGGATTCAACCCAGGGCCTTGAACCTCTGCCCCTCTTTTTTTCCTCCTCAGTTTTTAAAAATTTGTGTGTTTTTAATACACAGTAAATACGTTCTTTGTGGGGGAATTGCATGTTGCATCTTGGTTCTTTTTGCTTCCCCTCCCTCCATCCCCAGAACCTCTTCCCATCCTTTTAAAGAACCCACTCTTTGAATTTTTGATCCTTGTATTATTTCCTTTCCTTTCCTGTCCTGTCCTGTCCTGTTCTGTCCTGTCCTGTCCTGTCCTGTCCTGTCCTGTCCTCTCCTCTCCTGTCCTCTCCTGTGCTGTCCTATACCAGGAATTGACTCAAGATCTGCTTGCCAGGCAGGCGCTGTGCTGCTGAGCTATATTCCTGGCCTGTTTACTTTCAATTTCGTTAATTTTCACTCTGATCTTTACAGCTTTTTTCCTTCTGTTTCAGATTTGGATTGTTCTTTCAAGAACTTTCAGATGCATCATTAGGTTATTTATTTGGGATTGCTTTTTCTTTCTGTGTGTGCATTTACAGTTACATACTTCCGTGTTAGAAATGCTTTTGTTGTGACCTGTAGATTTTGCTATGTTGTGCTTCCATTGCCATTTGATTTTATTTCTTCCCTGATTGCTTCTGTGATCCATTGATTATTCTGTAATATATTATTTAATTTCCATGTGTTTGTGTAGTTGCTGTACCTTTTTGTGCTGTTGATTTCTAGCTTCATTTTTGCAGTGATCGCATGGTATGCAGGAGATTATTCCTGTTGTTTTGTATTTGTTTAAGCATGCTTTTTTTTTTTTTTTTTTTTGGTCTTTTTGAGCCAGGGTATTACTATGCAGTTTAGATTGGCCTTCAGCTCACTTTGTAGCCCAGGTTAGTGTCAAACTCACAACGATCCTCCTACCTCAGTCTCCCGAGTGCTGGGATTACAAGTGTACACCACCATGCCTGGCTATTTAAGCATGCTTTAAGGCCTAAGATATGATCTGTGTTAGAAAAAGTTCCATGTACTGTTGAGAAAAATGTGTATTATATTGTTGGACAAAATAGTCTGTAGATAGTCAAATTTCTCAGTGGTGTTGTTTAACTTGGATGTTTCTTTGTTGTTTTTTTGGGGGGAATATCTGGTGAGAATGGGCATTAAAGGCCCCTACTATGATTGTGTTTGTGTCTCTGTTCTTTTAAGTCTACTAGTTTTTGTTTTATGAAAGTTGGGTGCATGGACCTTCATTGCGTAGATATTTACAATTGTTATCTCTTCCTTTTGAATTGTTCACTTTACCTCAGTAGGTAGTGGCTCTCTTTGTTTCTTCTGTTCAGTTTTGGCTTGAAGTCTACTCTGACAAGATAGTTACTTCTGCTTGTTTGGGGCTCCTGTTGAATGGAGTATCACTTTTACTTTTAGCCTATATACTTCTGGATGAGATGTGTCTCCTGTAGGCAATATGTATATGGTTGCAGTTTTGGTTTTTAATCCAGTTTGCCATTCCGTATCTTTTGATTGGGAGTTGAGGTCACTGACATTGAGAGTTATTGTTGTGAATCTTGTCTTTGCGTCATTTTTTCAGTGCTGATTATTTTTTCCCCGTTTAGTGCTGGTTGCCTCCCTGTCTCTGTATAGGTTTCTCTTAAGTGTTTTCCATAATGCTGATTTAACAGTCATCTGTTTCTTTAAGATTTCTTTGTCGTGGAAAGTCATTGCTTCTCCATCAATACAGAAGGCTAATTTTGCAGGATATAAAAGTCAAGGTTGACAATTGTTTTCTTTTAGAGCTTGCAAAACTTGGCTTTAAGTTCTCCTGGCCTTTTGTGCTAAGAAATCTGCAATTCCTCTGATTGGCTTGCCTTTTTGGTTACTTGCTATTTTTCTATAACTGCTTTTAATATTCTGTCCTTTTGCTGAATTTCTGGAACTTTGATTATGATGTGCCATGGAGAGGTTCTTTTCTGGTTGTGGCTGTTCGGGGTTCTGTATGTCTCTTGTACTTGAATATTGAATTCTTCCCCTAGATTTAGAAAGTTTTGATAGCATAAAGACACATCAGATAATGATGTACAGTAAAAGCCAATTAAAAACAACTGTGCCACTGTTAACAATAGAAATCATCAGTAATAGATTCAAAGACAAACCCATTATTGATATACCAAAGAATCAATAATCACTACAACTATACCGTCTTTATCAGTAGAAGAGAGCTGTGATAATAATGTAGACACATAGACAAATCAAATACTGACATACAGTAAATACCCACTGAGCACCATCTACTATTTTTTTTTTTGGGTTTTGGGGGGGTTTTTTTTGGTGTTTTTGAGACAGGGTCTGCTTACGCATTCAGGCTGGCCTTGAGCTCAGTTTGTAGCACAGGCTAGCCTCGAACTCACAATGATCCCCCTGCCTCAGCCTCCCAAGTGCTGGGATTACAGGCGTGCACCACCATGCCCGGCCTAGCACCATCTACTGTTGACATATTTACAACAGGAGTGTAATTCATAAGTCTCACTGCTAGGTAGCTTGAACTACCCAGTGGTACATGCATGGCTGTGCTATGCATTACCATAACACTTGTACCACCAGTGCTATAAGCCACCCAATGGGACAGTCATGCATGTACTACTGGTGGTTCAAGCCACCTGATGGGACAGTCGTGTATGTACCACTGGTGATTCAGCAGGCAGGAATGTGTTAACAATAGAAATGAATTTAGCAGTAATAGCATAGTCAACTAAATAGCTACAAATTAATGAAAAGTAATAGTAATAATAAAGATGGAAGGGTGGAGGAAGGAAAAAAATATGAAAAAAAATGAGAGAAAAGTGAGGTAAAAAATCTAATTAAAGAATAAAAGTTAATAGAATTAGGTCAGAGTAACAGAACAATAAGCAAAAAGAGAAAAAGCAAAAGATGAGGGGGGCATGAAAACAAAAAAATCCAGAAAACCCCCTGAAACAAAGAGACATGAATCCAGAACATTTCTCTGCATATTTGGGCAAGTAGTTTCTTTCTACATCGGGTGTCATCTGAATCCTCTAGATACAGGTGGGGAATAGTATGTCACCACTGGGGCCTATTTTGTTTCCTTGCCCAGGTTTTACTGTGTGAATGCTGAGTTCTCCCTTGCCTTTCAGTCAGTGGTGTGGTGCCTGCTATAAGGCTGTTTGCACTCCAACACTCTTAGTTTTTTTGTTTTCAGTTTTTTGAGACAGGGTCTCACAATGTAGTTCAGACTGGCCTTCCACTCACTGTGCAGCCCAGGCTGGCTTTGAACTCACAGTGACGCTCCTGCCTCAGCCTCCTGAGTGCTGAGATTATAGGTGTGCACCCCTGCGCCTGGCCGCCAGTGTTCTTAGTATTTGTGCTGTTTTGTACTTTATGGCCTGTGGCTCCTAAGCCGCCTCCTTTGCTCCAGAGGCCACTTTGTCCACACAGCCCTGGATGTGGCAGCTGTGCAGGCCAAGGTATATCTCTTGGCTGGGAGACGGGAAGAGCATACAGACCAGTGAGCTCTGTGTGGGAAGTGAGTAGCAAGGGGGGACCAAGCAGACTGGTAGACTTATCATCAGCACTTTCAGACCCAGCTTCCTCAGAAAACCACATGACCAGCCTGGCTTTGTACCATAGAGGGCAGGGCTGCCATGTCCTTTACAGTGTTTTTTGTTTTTTGTTTTGTTTTGTTTTGTTTTCCGATATTGGGAATCTAACTCATGACCTTGCACTTGCCAGGCAGGTGCCTTTTTTTTTTTGTGGTACCAGGAATCAAACTCAGGACTTTGGGTTTGCCAAGCAGACGCTTGTGCCACTGAGCTACATCCCTGGCCCATGCCATGTCCTTTACAACTGGAGCTCACCACTGCTTAAACTTCTCAGAGGGTCTGCGACTAGCCTGTCCTTTCTCCACGACTGTCTCTCGTCTCCTACCTAGTCACTAGTAAGGTGACTCCAGAGACCCTGAAGTGACTTCTAATTCCCAGGGTAACTCAATCTTAAACAGTAAGCCTCTTCCCAAAATGGCTTCTGATTATATCACTCTCAAGTACGGCAGATGCTGCAGTGAATTTCTTCTCCACCTGTACCTTGCCATGTGGAAGGAGTCATTTTCTGATTAAAACCCTAAGTTATGTTTGTCGCTTATATTAGCTGCGATCAGACCTTTACTGTTTTGAGTCAGTGTCTTACTAAGTTGTTCAGGCTTGACTCAAACTTGCCATCCTCTCACCTCAGCCTCCGAGAGTACTGGGGTTACAGGTGTGTGCCACTGCATCGTTTAATTTTGTTTTGCAAAGGAATAGTACCTCCCCTGGTACTCTTCAGAGTACCACCTGGTCTTCAGATGGGGATACCTGGAGGTTTGGCAGAGATTGCTGATACTTACATGTCTGTCAGCAGGTAACTAGACTAGTAAATTATTGAACAAGACTGCTAGTTACGGGGCACAATACTGATAAAAATGTTCAGTAGAGAAACATTTAAAAGTGTTATGAGAACATTGTATTGATGAAGGGAAAAGCCAAGAAAGCAGGAGGAGTAGTTGGAGGATAGCTCAGTGGCGGAGTGCTTGCTTGGCATGTGTGAGGCCCTGAGTCTGCTCCCAGGACACACAGACTTTTAGGGGGAGGATTTGTTGGGGTGGTGAAGTCATGACAGAATTTTTCTTTTAATTTTTTTCTTTCAATTTTGTGTTCATATAATTGCAGAACTCAGAGGACAGTCCAGAACTTCCCTTCCTGTAATAAGCTCTGTGACTGTAAACCAGAGACTTTCTGGTTTTAAGCCCTGTAGCTTAAATTCATCCTGACACAATTTATTATTTGTGTTTGCATCTTACTGTGTTCCCAGTGGAAAAGATGGCCCTGTGGGTATTTGTGCAGAACTCAGGAGATGTGAAGGGATTTCTGTAAAAGCAGATTTGGAAGCTTTTTTGGTACACACAGGTAATTCCAGCACTCTAGGAGGCTGAGGCAAGAGGGTCACTAGTTCAAGCCCATCCTGGGCAATTTAATTTAGCAAGACTCTATCTCGAAATAAAACATTTTAGACAAGGCTAGATATAGCTCTGTGCCAAGGCCTTGGTCTTCAGTACCACAAGAAAACAAAAATGTAGATTTGCAGATAGTATTTTTCCTCCTCAGAGCCCATTTTACTAATTGCTGTATTTTTCTGATCTCCTTGTTAGTCTGCATCTTTTCCTTTAGACTGCTTTTAGTGGCTTTTGCTTTGAAAAAGCATTTCACTTTAGTACAGTAGGATGCAACTGAAGCTCTGCGTGACATGAAACACCTGGGATTTTGTCCAGTCTTTACAAAACAAAATGTAAAACCTGTAGCTTGGAACCTAAGTTTCACAATATTGTCAGTTCTTCCTTCAGTGATCACTTAGACTCTCAGTGGGGTAGGGAATTGAGAGTAGCTTGAAAAGAAACGACAGACTTCACCTTTTATCAGTTTAAGGAATTTATGACTTCACAAGTTGCTAGGATGTGAAATTCATGCTGGGCTGTGTTAATAAAGTGTTAGTTACAAATTGAGAGAGAACTGGATCCCTTTCACAGTTATAGATAAGCTGTTTGCACTTCCCCCTCCATTTTTGCTTTCCTTGGTTTTGTGTAAATATTAAATCCCTGCAGAGAGCTGTTTGAAGAGATGAGTAGTAGCTTGTTACCAAGAAGATGAGATTTAGAGAAGCTCACAGTCCTCGTGGGAAGCCACGTGGACACGTTCTTCTTCTAATTTTTTTTTTAATGAGAAATTTTATTTCAATTACCCACAAAACAATATAATACTTTATAAAAATATGAAGTTTTTTGCCCTCATTCATTTTTTTAAAAAAGTGTTTGTGCTAGAAGGCTGTTTTTGGTGCTGGGGATTTAGCTCAGCGGCAAAGCGCCTGCCTGGTAAGTGCAAGGTTGTGAGTTCAGTTCCCGGTACTGGAGAAAAACCAAAAAAAAAAAAAAAAGAACAAACAAATAGAAGGCTGTTTTTGCCAACTTCCATTTTTGGTAAGGGTTAAGTTCCACATTAAGACACAGAAGACAAAAGCTATTGGAAAAAGCTTCAAATATACAAAACAGTTTATTTTTTCTTGACAACTTAAAAATACGTAACAGTTTAAAATGAATACACATTAAGTTAGTGTTTCATCCTTACAATTGGGATTAGAAGGAACTGCTCCATTCAGTTAAAATCTAATGAATGCCATCAGTTTTCCTGGCTTATTTTTCTGATCAGAATTAATAAATAAACATAATTTTGCTACCCCGTGAAGGGTGCTTAGGGAATTACAGTATCGTAGTTCACATAAAGCCCTTTAAAAACGTCCTGTCACAGGTTGTCTATGTTAAGGGTAAATAATGACCGCATTTTCTAAAGTGCGTGAACTGCGATAATAAAAACAGTGCACATACTAAAACGTCACCCCTATTTTAAAGTGTATAATTGAGCATTTGTGTGCATGTGTGCTTTGGGTGTGTGTGTGTGGCACCAGGGATCCAGCCCAGGACCTCACACGTGTGAGGCAAGCGTCCTACCCCCAGCTGCTGCTCGGCCCTTGGCCCTCAGCCGTTTTGAGTGTGTTCACTTCGTTGTGCTTCCTGTCCACCATCTCGTTCCAGAACATTTCCCTCAGCCTAGGAGGAACCCTTCTGCCCATCAGCAGTCATTTCCTGTCCCCTCTCCCTCCAGCCCCTGACAGCCACAGTGTGCCTTCTGTGTCTGTGGATTTGTGCATTCAGAATATTTCATATGAAACGGACTCATCCAGTCTATAGCCTCTTGTGACTGCCCTTCTCTCAGCATAGTGCTTCCAGGTGTGTCCATGTTGTGGTGTGTGTAAGGACTTCATTCCTTTTATGGCTGAATTGTATTTCATTGTATGATATGCCACATTTGTTTACCTACTCAATTCATGAACATTCAGGCTGATCCTACCTTTCCTCTTTGTTTTTTTTGAAACAGGGTCTTGTTATGTAGAGCAGATTGGCCTTAAACTCAAGATTAAAGGTGTGTGCCACCCACACCTAGCTGTTTCTGCCTTTTGACTATTACACAGAATGCTTCTGTGAACATTTGTGTGTAAGTTTTTACATGATATAATTACTGATTGAGCGCTCTAATATGAAGTTCAAAATGCTCTAGAATCCCAGGCTTTTTTGAGTGTCCATGGTCAAAAAGTTTCAGATTTTGAGCTAGGCATGATGGTGCATGCTTGTAAGCTCTCTGAGATGCTGAGGCAGGAAGCACACACCTGTAGTCCCAGCATTGGGGAGGCTGAAACAGGAGGAATTTGAGGTCAACCAGGGTTACATAGTGAGTTCAAGAGCAGCCTGAACTACACAATGAGACCCTGTCTTACAAACAAAATGAAACAACCCATAGAATCCATTCTCTTACTATGTAGCTGAGCCTTGTTAATTTTTTATATTACCATCAACATACATGTGCTGTATGTTTGTTTGTCTAGTGACTCTGTTTTCTGCCTCTCTTGTCTAGTGCCTTAAGCATTGAAGTGCCCTGTGCCCCCTGCTCTGCATTCGCTCCTTGGTGGTGCTCCAGGCTGCTCTGTGCTGATGCCTCCCACATTCACATCTTCAGTTCTGACTTCCGTTAAATCCATTTTCACATGTATAGGTGCCTACTTGACACCCCCACGAAGGGCCTTAGGGGTCCAGTAGGCGTCCCAGCTTAGTGTGGCCGCAGCAGACTGCTTTGGTTTCTGTTTCTTTTTCTCTCTCTTTCTCCTCCCTTGCTTCCTGCCTTTCTTTCTTCCTTTCTTCTTTTCTTTCTTTCATTCTTTCCTTTTGTCTGTCCTTCCTTCCTTCCTTCCTTCCTTCCTTCCTTCCTTCCTTCCTTCCTTCTTGCCTTCCTCCCTTTTTCCCTCCCTCCCTCCCTTCTTTCCTTCTTTCCTTCTTTCTGTGGGTAGGGAGGGTGGAACTGAGGATTGAGCCCAGGGAGCACTGAGCTAGCCTTTCCTTTTTTTTTTTCTTTTTTTTTCTTTCAGTTGTTGTTTTTTTTCATTCATCAGTTGATGGGCATGTGGGCTGTTTCCAAGGGTTTTTTTTTTTGCCTTTACTGTTTTTTATTCTGAGACAGAATCTCACTAAGTTATACCTAATACCAGTTCTACACAAATTCTTTCCAAAAATTGAAGAGGAGGGAATACTTCCAGACTCATTCTACATGGTAAATATTATTCTCATACCAAAACCAGAAGAAGACAGTGGATGAAAAGAAAATTATAGATGAGACATCCTTCATGAACATATTTGCAAAAATTAACAGAAATGTTAGCAAATTGCACTGCACAGTGTGTAAAGAGGCTCTCAGGTGGGGCAAGCCTTGAGTGTTACTCCTCCCCCTGCTCTCGGGGGCCTCTGTCCTCCGTGACTCGCTTCCTCACCCGTCGTGCTGACTCGCTCCAGATGAAGGGTTGGTGTTCTCCCCGCTGCAGGTGTGTGGAGCTCTGTCTCTGCAGGTCTTTCAAAGTTCTCTGCTCCATAAGTCAAGCTGCCAGGAACTCCTCAGACTCATCTCCGTCTGCTCAGCCCACACTGCAGCCTGGAGACCCCCCAGGCGGGGACCAGTCCTCACGGGCACCTTGCCTGTGTGCTGAAAACCGTTGTTTCTAGTCCATCAAATTGCTGAGCCACATCTTATTGTCAGTGTAACAAAATTTGATTAACTCCTCTAATGTCTTTTTTTTTTTTTTTTTTTTTTTTTTTTTTTGTCTTTTTGAGACAAGGTCTCGCTATGCAGTTCAGGCTGGCCTTGAGCTCACTTTGTATCCCAGGCTGGCCTCGAACTCACGATGGTCCTCCTGCCTCTGCCTCCCAAGTGCTGGGATTACAGGCTCCCCTAATGTTTGATACTTAAATTGTTCTCAGATTTTCAAATTGTTTTCAATTATATGCTGCTGAAGTAAACTTTTTCATGCACAGACCTTTTGTTGAATTATTACCCTAACATGACTTTTCAGGCAGACAGTTACTGGATCAAAGGATGTGAAAATATTTATAGCTCTTCCATCTCTCAGGGGATGATATAAATTTACAGCAATTCATGATGAACTAGTTTTTTACTACAAAAAATTATTGTTATCAGCATCAAATATCTTACTTAAAAACACAAAGTCCAGCCAGGCGTGGTGGTACACACTTGTAATCCCAGCACTCAGGAGGCTGAGGCAGGAGGATCACCAGGAGTTGGAGGCCAGGTTGTATTACATAATAAGTTCAAGGCCAGCCTGAACTACATAGAAAGACCCTGTCTCAACCCCCGACCCACAAAGTCTGTCAAAAAATATATATACACTTCATTAGTTCACTGTACTAATAAGTGTCTGGAAGCTAATGGCTACCACTTTGAGCACCTCTTGGAATTGTAGAGGCCAAAGGTAACTTGTATTAACCTCATGATGTCTCAATAAGTTTAGTATTAAAATATTTATACAAGTTTTTCTTTTCCTGATGTATACATTTTTTAGGAGCTCTGTCTGTGCAGGTACATGTGAACATACACAGTTGGACCAACATACATTCACATGTGTTTGCACATGTTTCTGTCACCAGTGGGGGTGGACCACCATGGCTGTCCGGGTCTCCAATTCAAAACCTTCCAAGGCGGCCTGGGTCAGGTGCTCACCCTGTCTGTCACGGGCAGTGGCCTTGAGTGTTGTGCTGGCCGGACGCAGGCCTCTCCTCCGTGAGGAGGCCTCGCCTCGCTGCCTCTCCAGTCAGCAAGGCTCAGGGAGTAAAGTCACACAGTATGTACGTACGAGCCGCCTCCCCAGAGCTGTGCCTGGGGAGGGCAGGGGAGGAAGCGTGTGTGGAAGTACGAGGTGGTTGTGACAAGAGGCTGCTGCTTCCCAGAGCCCCAGAAGAGGCAGGGTATGAGACAGATAATAGCACTCGTTATTTACTACTGTGGCATGAAGTCGCGACTTTCATTTATTTTTTTCCTCAACTGCTATTCACTCATTTGTGCAATTTAACAAATGTTTATTGAAAGATGTCTGAGTGCTAAGCATAATGCCAGGTGCCAGGGATACAGAAATAAGACAGTGTAGTGAGATACATTGGAAAATAAAAGCTGTGTGCTAAAGTACTCTGATGAATTCACAAAGTTTTGTAGGAACATGGATGGTTACCTCAGTAAAGGCAGAGAAATGTTACAAAGGTTCACTGATTATCTATTGGTATGTAACAAAACACCCCAAAACTTGGTGGCTTAAAATAACAATAACCAGCTGGTATACTCTATGAGGCAAAGGCAGGAGGACTGTGATTTCTAGCTCAGCCTGGCCAGTTGAATGACTCAGCATGACCCTTTCTCAAAAAAAATTTTAGCTGGGCACGGTAGCACATGTCTATAATCCCAGCACTTGGGAGGCTGAGGCAGGTGCATAGCCATAAATTTGAGGCTAGACTCGGCTACATAATGTGTTCAAGGCTACATACTGAGACCCTGTCTCAAAAAAAGAAAAAAAAAAATCCAAAAAAAATGTTTTAAAGAGCTAGGAATGTAATTCAGTGTGAAGGTCCTGGGTTCAATCCCTAGTACTGAAAACAGAACAGAACTCCACAGTAGCCACTTACTCTCTCAGTTTCTGTGGGGTGCGTCAGGTGCTTCCCAGAGAGGGGCAGTGCTCTCACGGTGTTGCAGTCAAATGCTGGCCAGGGCTGGCGTCATCTACAAGGTCACTTCCAAGGTGGCTTGCTGCTGTGGCGGGCAAGTCGGTGCCTCCTCCCGGGACTTCTTGGGTGTCTTCATGCCCTGGCCTCTGACTTCCTCCAGAGCAAGTGATGGAGGAGCCCACGGAAGCTGCAGTGCCGCTTACGAGTTGTCCTGGGAAGTCACATACAGGCAGTGCTGCCACAGCACTTTGACCCGCCCGTTAGCTGCAGCTTGGGGAGGAGTGGGTGTATGCGAGGACATGGGTATCAGTATCAGAAGGTAGGAATTGCTTGGGGCCATCTTGGAGGTTGCCACCTCCAGCATCTGTGACAGGCCCTCATTTGAATAGTCTTAGTGTAACCAGGAGTCTGGCGGATGGGGCCAGAAGAATTAGAAGGAGAGTGCAGCGCATTGGGCAACAGACGCAGTGCACAGTGGGTTCAGCTGGAGAGGGAGGCGTGCAGAGTGGACAGACTGACCACGTCTGACCTCGTCAGAGAACGGCCCTTCCTCTGGGGGTGCTGGCGGGAGGGTAACAGGTACGCGGCAGATGGTGGGATTCACTTGCTCTGTTGGCCATGAGAAGCAGCTGGGAGGACAGAGCCTCAGGGAGGGTGGTTGGGGAGGCTGCAGGGGTGTGACTGTCCCGGAGGAGCTCAGAGTGCAAACAAGGCACAGGGGTTTATAGGTATGGGGAGGACGAGAGGCCAAGGAGAAAAGCCAGGAAGAGAAACCAGTATTTTTGTACCTTTACTTTGAAAAAAGAACTTTCATACTTTTCCCATTTTCTTTAAAAAAAAAAATCTCAGATTTCATTTAAGGGTGTATTGTGTGATTTAATTTTTACTGTCTGTAACAGCACACTAGTCTCTGACACCAGCCTTCCTGAGCTCCCAGCTCTGGAGTGTTCGGTGTCCCCATCTACTCACAGAGACGCGGCTTTAGGATCCCAGCGGTTGCCAGAATAGAAGTGTTTGTGCTTGTGCTGCTTATGACAGCCTCTGCTTCCTGCCAGGTGCCGTGAAACCTTCAGAGAGCGCAGGAGAGAGCCAGGGGTGGTGGTGGCATTTGCTTCTGATCCCAGCACTGGGAGGCTGAGGTAGTATTGCAAGTTCAAGGCCAGCCTGAGCTACCTAGCGAGACCCTATCTCAGGAAAAAAAAAAGGGCATGGAGGGTCCAGCCGCCCTGACCACAAGAGGCCACAGGAAAGGAGCAGAACCTTTCCCCCTCCTGTACACTTGCAAGCACACACATGAACTTAGGGTGACATCTAACCCTTGCCTTGTGAGCAAACTGTCTTACAGGAAACGGCAGGATTGGCAAATAGGAAGGAATGCACTGAGACCGCATGAGAGGACTGGCACCTTTAAGTGCATCCATTTAATTTTTAAAAATTTCTTCTGAACACCTCAAAAGTGCCTGCGTCAGTCCTAGTTTTCTAACGTTTCTGCCTCTCAGTACCCCTGTAGCAGCAGGAGGAACAGCTATGGTGATGTGGCAGACTGCTTAGACTGTTTCTGCCAACTTCCTGGCTGCTTTCTCGAGGTTTCTATAGCAACCAGAGGCAGGAAAAACCTGCCCGCCCAGCCTAGCACTATCATATCTGGCCCCTGTGGGGAGATTTAGGGGCAGCCTGTGGGGGAGCAAATGTTTTATGTACGTGTGGAGCTGCACCTTGCAGACTGGAAGAGTAGCGTCTCCTGCTCTTCCACTCTTCTCCCCAGAGCCTGCCCAGGCCACGGCAGCCTGCCAGCCATTTTGCTGCCACGTCCAGTGCCACGTGCTCCAGACAGGCTCTGCGCTTGCTGTTCCTCTTCCCCGCCCTCCCGCAGCTGGCCGTGGACTCCGTCCCTGCTTCCTTTAGTCTTTGCTCAGCTGTCACCTTGTCCTCAAAGGACTTTTTTTTTTTTTTTTCTGGTACCAGGAATCGAACTCATGACCTTGCACTTGCCAGGCAGGCGCTGTGCCGCTGAGCTAAATCCCCAGCCTCTCGAAGGGCTTCTTGTAACTGATACATTTAACCCCTCTGTTCTGGGGCTCCCATACTTTTTTCTTGCTTTGTTTCTCTGATACTACTGCAGTTACCACCCTCTGCGTTTCTGCTCACTGTCCAGTTCTCTGTCCAGCACGTCGGCCTGCCCTCCTTTTCACTGTTGTGTCTCAGCGCTCGGAGCCATGCCTCGCTCCCAGAGTGCGCAGCCGTGGTTTGCTGAGCAGTGCCTGCGTGGGAGGCTGTGGGGTCAGGAAAGGGGAGCTGCATGTTGAGAGTTAGTTGTCTTCTCGGCCCCTTGCGTGCTGCATGGCCAGGTGTGGCTCCTTGCTTCCATGTCAAGTACGCTCCTTCCCTGGATGCTTTTACTCTGCCCTTCCAGAAGCAGCAGCCAAACCCTCACCTTCGGGGTCGTCGGTAATGCAGTCTTCCCCGTGACCTCAGTTTGGATGTGTTATGTGGAGCCTGATGCAGGTTTTCACAGATGAGTACAAGCAGTTTCCTATGGCTCAGCATCGTAGCTTTCAGCACACCACGGCGTGGAGGCCCAGATACTAACAAACAGTAACTTTCTAGAAGTTATCCGGCCGTGGAGCTGAAGGCCTTATTTGCATTATCTCACTTGATCCCCAGAATCTTGGTAAGGCATAGGTGTTACTTTATCTTACGGGTAAGAAAACTGAGATTCAAAGAAGTGAAGTGAGCTTGCCCAACGTTATGACCAGTGGCAGCTGGCAGAGCCGAGAGTGGGGTCCAGATCGGACTGGAGACCTCTTCCCTTTCTATCCCTGTGCAGAGGGTGAGCACTAAAGCAGTGCACCCTAAGGCTGCTGGTGGTCACTCACAGCAGTAAGCTGTCCCAGGGCTCCCAACCAGTAGGTGGCGAGATAGCCACACTGGATCACCTTCTCGGCCTTGTCCAGCTGGTGGCCCCTGAGGCTGCATGGTGCTGCGGCAGTACAGTGTCTGGGAGTCTGAGAACCACGTGACACTCTCTTACAGGCTTATTTTCTCTTGTATGAGGACAGCGATATGAACTTTAAAATGTATTAACGATTGAATGGCAACAGGTAATTTTTAAAACCTCTAGCTCAGAACTGGGCATTGTGGTGCACACCTGTAACCACAGCATTCTGAGGCAGAAGGATTGCAAAGTCAAACCCAGCTGGGGCAATTTAGTAACTTAGCAGTACCCTGTCTTAAAATAAGAAATAAGGCTGGGGATTTAGCTCACTGTAAAGGCCCCAGATTCAAAGAAGAAGAAAAAAAAAGTAACAGGAACACTTGGGAGACTGAGGCAGGAGGATCACTTGAGCCCAGAAGTTCAAGACGAGCCTGAGTAGCTCAGTGGGATCCCATCTGTCTTGGTTACTTTTCTCTTGTTGCTGGGACAAAATACTCGATGCCCAAAATTAAGGAAGAAAGGGCTTATTTTATTTAGCTCACTGTTTGTGGAGGTTTCAGGCCATACTCGGCTGGCTCCAAGGCAGAGTAGCACATGGCAGAGGGCAACAGTTCATGGCAGTGGAAAACAGCAAAAGCGGCAAGAGCAAAATGGGAGGAGCTCGAAGCCCAGCTTGGTGGCACACACCTGTAATCCCAGCACTTGGGAGGCTGAGGCAGGACGATTATTGCAAGTTTGAGACCAGCCTGGGCTGCAAAGTGAGCTCAAGGCCAGCCTGAACTGCAGAGTGAGACCCTGTCTCAAAAAGACAAAAAAAAAAAAAAAAAAAAAAAAAAAAAAAAAAAAAAAAAAAAAACCAGCAGCAGCAGTGAGCAAGCCTCTTTCACTCCCTTATATTGTATGCAGGCTACCTGCCCCAGGGTGGGTGTCGCACTCACACCCATAGTCCCAGCATAGAACCATGGATCAATCATGAACTCTAGAAGCCCACCCCATGGCTGCAGGAGGTTTTGAGGGGACATCTAGACACAAACCATGACACCATCTCACAGAAGTAGAAGGAAAATAGAATGTGCTAGAGCAGACTGCTGATGTGGAGGGCGGGTGGAGGTGTTTCCCAGAAGGAGAGTTGTGTTGAGTGATTGCTCAGAGTCTGGCTCAGGAAAAGCCATTCCCGAGCCGCTGGTCGTGGCTGGGCTGTGTTCCTTTTCTCCCTGAGGAACACTGCCCGGAAGTCCGGTGTCTGGTTCAGCTTCTTAGCGGGCAGGGGCTGAGCCCAGTGCGCCTTGTCTCACAAAGCTGTTTTGAGAACCTTGGCTTTCTAGCGTCTTCAAATTGCATCCTGTCAGAATATTCAGTGGAGGGTTGTCTCTCAGATCCTTCTTCCCGTCCCTTTTATCCTCTTAGGAAAACAGTCCAACTTAAAGAAGGCAGAGCATGGTTTTTCCTCTCCACTGCTGGGCCAGCGCAGCAGTGCAGAGTGACGGCCTTGCCCTCCAGGACAGGGCTGTGCAGTGATGCTGTCCTTTGCTGTCCTGACAGGTGGATGTTTCTGGCACAGATGAAGCCTGAGGCCCTTTGCAGCTGTCAGAGGTCAGGATAGTAAAGGTCTAAGCCTGGATCTGCAACACGTGCTGGCTGCTCGGCACCATGTCAGGTGAAGCACGACTAGGCCCTCAGCAGGAGCCAGGGGTGGGGAACTGGCTTCTGTGAACAGCCTCCCAGACAAGCGCAACCAAAGGGAAAGGGTGCTGGCTGCAGGTCGGGGACAGGCACTGAGGCTCTGGCTCGGGTCTCCACACTGCCCACCGCGCCTCTTACCGAGGCAGCAGAGGAGGCGGCAAGGAGATGGAGTCTGATTGTTTTGTAACACGCTGCTGCTTCACCCCACCCACCCCCGCCCCTTTGGTCCTAAGCGTGCTCCTTTCTAGGAATTTTCCTTCACCCCATTCTTCCACCCTTCTGCGCTCAGCATCCACTGCGGGAGGGCGGAGTGCCTGCTTTGAATTTTGCGTCTGCCTGTTCTTGATCGTTCTCCTCTCCCGGTCCTCTTTGGTCGCAGGAGGCCACACACCTTCTGTCAGTGGCCCCTTCTCAGCGCTGACTCCAAGCATATGGCCCCAGGAGATCCTGGCCAAGTCCACCCAGGTATAGCATCAGCGCAGCCTGGCACAGCAGGCTCCCGTGCTGTGGGGAGAAGGGGCCCTCTGCAGGTTGTCGGGGAGTGGGTGGCCACCTGCACGGTGTTCGCCAGCAGGAATGGCATCTTAGCTTTGTGAGCCTGTGCATCAGTGACCCGGTGGGAGGAAGAGAATTGGTGGGGACACAGAAGGGCACACAGCATGTTTTTTAGCTTGATATTAACAACCTTTGAATTCTGAGAAGAGGAAGATGGCAGGAGAGTTCAGAGGTGTTGCTCACCCTATACTGGGATGACGATCAGAGCAGGCTTTATGAAAGGGTGGCCTTTGGTCTGGATGGGATCTTAGTCAGCCATGGGGGTGGCGTCTTTTGACACCGTGGTCCCAGGCTGGGACACACATGCCTTTCTTCCTAACCCTGTTTCTAGAAGGAAGAGTCGGCAGAGCAGTCAGAGTTCTGCTATGATGAGTTTGGGTTCCGTGTGGACAAGGAAGGTAAGGTTGAGCCCCGTGGTGGTCTGGCATATGTCCTTAAGGACTCCTGCTTTGTGACTCGAATTGCACAGCATGTGACCTCTGGAGCGCTGGGTCTCACTGCTCCACACCCATGGACAGAAGCATATCTGGGCGCCTTGCTGCGTCCTAAGCACAGTATATGAAACCTCTGTGGGGCCTTTTTTGTGTGTGGTATGAGGGGTTGAACCCAGGGCCTTCACACTGAGCCACACCCCATCCTCAGCCTGCTCAACTTTTAAAAATTTTTTGAGATAGTCTTGCTAGGTTGCCCAGGCTGGGCCCAAATTTATGATCTTCCTGCTTCAGCCTCTCAGAGTGCTGGGCTTACAGTTGTGTACCTCTATGTCTGTGACCTCTAATTGTTTTTGTTCGTTTTTTGGTTTTTTAGTACTGGGAATCGAACTCAGGGCCTCGAGCTTGCCAGGCAGGTGCTGTGCTGCTGACCTATATTCCTGGCCCCCTTTATTTTGTCCTTTTGAGACAGAGTCCTGCTATGCAGTTCAGGCTGGCCTTAAATTCACTTTGTAGCCCAGGCTGCCCCCGAACTTGCAGCAATCCTCCTGCTTGAGCCTCCCGAGTGCTGGGATTATAGGCGTGCACCCTCTAATTGTTATGAGATTAAATTATATTAATCTTTACCTCATAATAAAAGCAGTAATATTTATTGTATAGAAATTGAAAAATACAGACTTTAGCAGGATAAAGATAGAAGCAAAACTAACCCCTAGAACTACTGCTGACACAGTAGTGCATTCCTCTCCGGGCCCTGTGTGTGCAGATCGGGCGTGCGGTGCTTTCCGTAACTAAGACGACACCCTGTGCATGTGACACTGTGAGCACTTCCTGTGTCGTTTAGTGCGGGTTCCCGAGCCACACTCGCTCCCAGCCGCACCTGGTCTCTAGCCCAGCATCTCCCCGAAGTGTCCGTGTGCACGTGGGCCCTGGGCCGGGTACCCTCTCCTCGGGCGCACTGTGGCTGGAGCAGTCATCTTCACCTGCACCTTCAGTGTGCTCACATTTCCTCTTCTAACATGGGCTTTCCTTGTGCTTCTGATCTGCTGGCAGGTGGGAGTGAGACGCAGAGCTTGCAGGGACGTAGGGACCTTCCCAGGAAGGTGGGAACTGCAGCTTGATGGATCCCTGGACTTAGAGTCCACAGCGCTCCGCCCCACGGTGGAGCGATTTCCCATCTGGTTCGTTTACCGAGGCTGCTCAGAATGCACACTTAAGATTTGTGCCTTTCTCTTGGGAAGTCCTCGAGGTGGCTGTTTCTAAGCGCTGGGCCGAGGGCGATGGGTGAGAAGGCGGCTCTGCGGGCTCAGCGCACACGGGTTACTGGGTGTTGCAAGACAGCCACGTCTTCGAGTTCATTGAGTATCTCTGGAAGACAGCCAGGGGTTAGGGTCCGTCCCTGGCTGTGTCCCAGCGCCTCAGCTCGCAGTGGCGTCCCACGTGCTCCCGTTGCGGGGGCAGACAGGCTGGGAAGATGGTTCTGGGCACGGTGCGGGGGTGGGAGGTCGGATTAGGTAAGGCGGCCATGGCAGGCCCTCGGAGATGATGCTGGAGTAGACCAGATGCAGCCCCAGGTTGTGGGATGGAGGGAGCGAGAGAACCGAGGCAGAGGTGAAGCCCGGGCAGGGCGGGAGAGGGAGAGGGAGAGGGTGGAAGGCTTTTGAGTGTGAGAGCAGAGTCATGAGTGGGTTCTGAGTGGTGACGTGATCCAGTGTTGTGGAAGGGCCGCAGCGACTGCTGTGAAGGCCACGCGTTGACCCAGAGGAGGGGCTGTGGCGTGGCCTGTGCTCGCGGGACCTGCGGCTGGCAGTGGTTGAGGGTGGGATGTGGGGAGGAGGCGCTGTTTCAGAACCAAGGGAGAGCTGTGCAGGTGGCGCGCCTGGGAAGCGGCCCTGTGGGCCGGGTTTTGCGGCAGCCTCTGGCCTGGAGTCGGCATCGAGCCCCGTCAGGAGCCCTGGCGGCTGTGGGGTGCGGAGGGGACAGGGTGTAGTGTCCGCTGTCCTCCCCTCGCTCTCCTGTGGCAGCAAAGCCTGGGTCTGGCCCACTGCCAGGCGCGGCCCTGGTGGAGGACCCCCCGCAGAGGCTGCGGTGGCAGGCCCACCTGGAGTTCACGCACAACCACGACGTGGGTGACCTCACCTGGGACAAGATTGCGGTGTCCCTGCCACGCTCCGAGAAGCTGCGCTCCCTGGTGCTGGCCGGCATCCCGCACAGCATGAGGCCACAGGTGAGACGCCGCAGGGCCCGCCGCATCCGGAGCGCCCCAGCCCGGGCCCAGGGTCTTGGGAAAGACAGCACGCGTGTGGCTCCGTTCCTCAGCTGTGGATGCGGCTCTCCGGGGCCCTGCAGAAGAAGAGGAGCTCGGAGCTGTCCTACCGCGAGATCGTGAAGAACAGCTCCAACGACGAGACCATCGCTGCCAAGCAGGTGACGTAGCGCAGCCAGGGTGCTGGTCGGAGAGACCGTGTGTGGCCCACAGGAGGAAGGTGGCCCCTGGTTGGTCTCTTCGGCGGGCCTGGCAGCCCTCGTCCCGTGTGGGGGAAACTTGCTCCCCTGGTCCTTCCCTGGGCGCAGGGAGAACCATCCAAAGGGCCCAGTGTGTGGAGAGACACAGGACAGGTGGGTCCTCATCAGGAGCAGTGGGGACCTTACGTACAGATCCAGCCCTCGGGCCAGACCTTCACGCAGTAGGCTAGGCACAAGGTCCCACGACTGATGGAACCCTGGGGGGGCCTTGCCCTGGAGCATAAGGAACCCTTATTCTGGGCATCAGTCTCACAGGGCCTTCTTGCGGGGTGACATGGCCCCCCAACAGATTGAGAAGGACCTGCTCCGCACCATGCCCAGCAACGCCTGCTTTGCCAACGTGAACAGCATCGGGGTGCCCCGGCTGCGCAGGATCCTCCGGGCACTAGCCTGGCTTTACCCGGAGATTGGCTACTGCCAGGGCACGGGCATGGTGAGAGCCGCCCCAGGAACGCTGGGGTGTACCCGGGGGTCTTCTCCAGGCCCGTGGTGCCTTGTGACGCCTTCCTCCCGGGCGGAGGATGGGAGGTGGGGTGACCTTGGGAGTCCCCAATGAGGGCTGGGCAGCTGCTTCTGCTGTCAGGCTGAGCCCAAGTGCGCTCTAGGGTCCCCCAGAGGCTCTTTCTGATTGGTCGCCCCCCAGCGTTGGCTTTACTCACCAAGACTTGGATAGAAGCCCATTGTCCTCCTACCTGGGCAGGTAGCTGCCTGCCTCTTGCTGTTCCTGGAGGAGGAAGATGCCTTCTGGATGATGTGCGCCATCATTGAGGACCTGCTTCCTGCCTCCTACTTCAGCACCACGCTGCTGGGTGTCCAGACGGACCAGCGGGTCCTGCGCCAGCTCATCGTGCAGTACCTGCCTCGCCTGGACAAGCTGCTGCAGGAGCACGACATAGGTGAGGCTCGCAGCATCTCCTCTGCACCCGGGGTCCTAGGACACTGCCTCTGGTTTTGCAGCTCTGAGGCCTCGGGACACATCCTGCAGAGGTGGTGGCCAGGTGTGGACACAGGCGTGCGTAGCCTCTTGTCACTCCCATTCCCTGGATTCCCTGACCTCTTTCTACCCCTTCCTGTCCTCTCCCCTATTTCGCTGTTCTTGGGGAGGTGTCCTCCCCTCCTGCGCACATGGCCTCTGGCCAGCTGCCCCAGCCCCAGCCCCAGCCCCAGCGGCTCCCATGCCTGCCCACAGAGCTGTCCCTGATCACCCTGCACTGGTTCCTCACGGCCTTCGCCAGCGTCGTGCATGTCGAGCTGCTGCTGCGCATCTGGGACCTGTTCTTCTACGAGGGCTCCCGGGTACTCTTCCAGACGGCGCTGGGCATGCTGCGCCTCAAGGTGTCATGGGCTCCCCGCCGCGTGGGCCACACTTGCAGGCTGGGCATCTCAAGGAGGGGGGAGGGGACACCAGTATCCAAGGACGGTGAGAGCCCCCCACCCTGCCCACCCCTCACCACCCAGGAGGAGGAGCTGATCCAGTCGGAGAACTCAGCATCCATCTTCAACACGCTGTCGGACATCCCGACGCAGATCAGGGATGCGGAGCTGCTGCTGGGGACGGCCATGCAGCTGGCCGGCTCCCTCTCGGACGTGGCTGTGGAGACCCAGCGCCGCAAGCACCTGGCTTACCTCATTGCAGACCAGGGCCAGCTTTTGGGGACCAGTGCTGCCACCACCACCCTTTCTCAGGTGCATGGAGCGTGGGTGCTCGGGGGAGAGGGAGAGGGCTGCGGGGACGTTGGACCCGTCCCTGCTGTGCACCCCCACCTCCTCCACACCCAGGGCCCAGCACAGCCTGTGGGTGGAGGACGCTGAGGAGGTGCGGGCAAGTGCCCGCTGAGCCGCTGTCCCTGCTGCAGGTGGTTCGGCGCAGGACGCAGCGGAGGAAGTCCACCATCTCCTCTCTGCTGTTCGGTGAGTGCTGGGCGCAGCTGCCCTTGCAGCTGCTGGGGGTTTGCGCCTGCTCCCCTGGGGCGGGCAGGCCGGTTAGGTGGCTTTCTGTGCCCCCTAGGGGAGGATGACCTGGAGGCCCTCAAGGCCAAGAACGTGAAGCAGACGGAGCTGGTGGCCAGCCTCCGAGAAGCCATCCTGCGTGTGGCACGCCATTTCCAGTGCACAGACCCTAAAAACTGTAGCGTGGTGAGTGGGGGGCTCCCTGGGCCTAACCTGGGGGCTCTGCTTCCCCAGCCCACTCCTGGGGCGGAGGCTTCTCCCCAGCCGCGGTCCTTTCTGTCCAGACACTATTTTTATTTTGAGACAGGGTCTTGCTAAGTTGCCCGGGTGGGGTTTGAACTTGTGATCCTCCTGCCTGTGATCCTCGTGAGGCCACCACACCTGGCTTGTCCACATCATTGCTGTCCTCTGGCAGGAGCTGACTCCAGACTACAGCATGGAGAGCCACCAGCGGGACCATGAGAACTACGTGGCCTGTTCACGCAGCCACCGGCGCCGGGCCAAGGCCCTCCTGGACTTTGAGCGACACGATGACGACGAGCTGGGCTTCCGCAAGAACGACATCATCACGGTGTGTGGAGGGCCCCTTCCCTGCCAAGGGCTGTGCTTCTGAAACGGGGTCTCAGCCGGCCGGGTGCGAAGGACCTGATGTGCGCAGGCGCCTGAGCCCCGTCCTGCTGCTCCCGTGCAGATCGTGTCTCAGAAGGACGAGCACTGCTGGGTGGGCGAGCTGAACGGCCTGCGGGGTGAGCCCATGCCCTTCCCCAACCCTGGCCTGGGGAGGGGACAGTGGGCTTCCCTCCCAGACAGGCTTGCCGCCCCAGGTTCTGCATGGCCCTTGGCGACAGGGTGGGGAGGGCCAGTAACTGCCCCTCATGGCCTGCTCTTCGCACAGGCTGGTTTCCAGCCAAGTTCGTGGAAGTCCTGGATGAACGGAGCAAAGAGGTAAGAGGTGGGCAGGGTGGGGCTCCCCCACCCAGGGCGTGGGCATGGGACTGGTGCTCCTCAGGCCCCTCCCTCCCCAGTACTCCATTGCGGGCGACGACTCTGTGACGGAGGGGGTCACAGACCTCGTGCGAGGGACCCTGTGCCCGGCCCTCAAGGCCCTGTTTGAACATGGACTGAAGAAGCCGTCCCTGCTCGGAGGCGCGTGCCACCCCTGGCTGTTTATTGAGGAGGTGAGCCTCCGCAGACACCAAGGTGGCCCTCAGGGTTCCCAGCCCGGGCCCTGGCGGGGGGCGGGGGAGCAAGTGCCTGTGCTCCCCGCCCCCACACTCCCACGGGCTCCTGTCCATCGCAGGCCGCAGGCCGGGAGGTCGAGAGAGACTTCAACTCCGTGTATTCCCGCCTCGTGCTCTGCAAGACCTACAGGTAACGGCCCCGCCGCTGGCGCCCCTGTGTGGGAGCAGTGCCCGCGGCACCGTGACGCTGAGCTTCGGTCCCCTCAGGCTCGATGAAGACGGCAAAGTCCTGACCCCAGAGGAGCTGCTGTACCGGGTAAGCAGGGTCACCCCGGCAGCCCCTCGGGACCTCTCCTGGCCAGTGGGGCACGGAAGTGACAGCCGTGCTCTCCCCAGGCCGTGCAGTCCGTGAACGTGACTCACGATGCAGTCCACGCGCAGATGGACGTCAAGCTCCGGTCACTGATCTGTGTGGGCCTCAAGTAAGTGTAGGGCAGGTTCCCCCGCCTCCTGTGGGGGCGCCAGAGCCGCTGCGGGCCTGGGGGCCGTGTGGGCGGGACCGCATGCAGCCCTCCTCCCAGCCTTGTCCCCAGTGAGCAGGTGCTGCACCTGTGGCTGGAGGTCCTCTGCTCCAGCCTGGCCACCGTGGAGAAGTGGTACCAGCCCTGGTCCTTCCTGCGTAGCCCCGGCTGGGTCCAGATCAAGTGTGAGCTCCGGTGAGGACTCGGTGCGGCCGCGGGCTGGGCGCTGGCGGAGGTGGGCAGCCCGTGACAAGCCTCCCTCCCTCCCCACAGCGTCCTCTGCTGCTTCGCCTTCAGCCTCTCCCAGGACTGGGAGCTCCCTGCCAAGAGAGAGGTGGGTGTGTGCTTGTCCCAGGAGGGTGGCGTGGCCCCAAGGAGGTGGCACTGCCGGCTCCACCCCTGAGCAGCTGTCCTTTGTGCAGGAAGAGAAGCAGCCCCTGAAGGAGGGCGTTCAGGACATGCTGGTGAAGCACCACCTCTTCAGCTGGGACATCGACGGGTGACGGTCCTGCAGCCACTCCACTGTGCCCACACCTCAGAGCCCGCTGCCTCCCCCGGTGGCGCCTCCCTCAAAAGCAGTGGGGCGCGGGGATGGCGCCGGTTCAGGGCTTCCCACTCCAGGCTCCCACTGCTGACTGTTGCTTGGGGCCAGCATCCCCCTCCCCAGGATGGGGTCAGGGCGAGGGCTTGGTCTTCCCTGGGTCCTTAAGCGAGTGCCAGCTGCCCACGACAGTTTGTACGAACCAAAAACCTGGAGAGGGTGGGGCCGCCCTGGTCGGTCTTTGCTCAGGAAGCGGGTGTCAAGGGGATGTAAATAAATGCTTTGTGACAGCGCCTCGACCCCTGTTCAGCCAGGGCCACAAGCAGCAGCTGCCTTTCTGGAACAACATGGCTCCTGTGGCCTAAGCCAGCCCCATGGGAAGGCGGGAGTAGGGTCACCAAGTGGGCCCTGGCTGCAAGGGTGCCCCGGGGCCCCTGCCGCAACACCCCGCTTTCCATGGATGGAATAAGATGGGCTGACAAGTCAGTGTTTGTGTTTTTATTTTAAAAAGTTCACACAGTTCCCACCTTTGTCCCAGCACTGGTTTTGGTGACTCCATCCCTTCTCCCCCGTGAACAGTCCAGCACGTAAGCCCGGTGGCCCGGGAGCAGGAAGGGGGACCCCCCCCCCCCCCGGCCTGTCCCAGGGCAGAGTTGGCTGCTGTGAGGCAGGGATGGGATGGGCAGCTGGGGAGCCCCTGGCGGGCGGGCCAGGAAGCCCCTCTGTCCTTGTGGCACTAAGGAGCCAGGCAGCAGGGCAGTGAGCACAGGCGGTGACAGGGTGTCTGCATGTCAAACACACGTGAGGGGTGGGCCTGCGCAGCCGGCTAGGCCCCATGGCACAGCTTAAGGTGACCCTGCATCCAGCCCTTCTGTGAAAGCAGGACGGGGGAACTGCACCCCCAAAATATATGCATATTGTACGCTGATATATAATATAGACGTATATACACCTGTACAGGAACGTGTTGCCACAGACCTCTAAAGGCTCACACTACACCGAGACGCTAAATGGCGGGAAGCCTGGGCCCCGCCACAGCCCGACAGTGCACCTCTGACCTCACAAAAGGAGGTCGAATTGAAACAGCCCTGGCCAGGTCTCCAAAGCTCCGGCACAGCCCAGAGCTGCTGCTCGGCGGCAGCTCCGCCCTGGCTGCGCCGAGCCGGAGCCAGCAGCGGCCCCAGCCCAGGGGGACTGTGATTGTCAAGGCTCACAGCCGCTCGGAGCCACGCGGGCTCCCGTCCCTCCCGCCCCGTCTCCGGAGAGCTACAAGCAGGAGTCCCAGTGGAGCTGCAGGTCGTGGCCGTCCAGGAAGTCCGTGGAGAAGAGGCTGGGTGCGGCGGAGCCGAGGGGCGCCAGGCTGAGCACAGGCCCGCCTGAGGAGAGCTCCAGCCAGTCCATGCTGTCCAGGTGGCCGTCGGCCAGGTCCAGGCCCACACTGCTGCTGGGCTCAGGGGCAAAGTGCAATTCCGAGGTGTCCATGGGGGACGGGGGGTGGTCCAGGATGGCAGAACTGCTCAACATCTGGCTGTGGAGGTCATCAATGAGGGACAGGGACTCCGGGCCCTCATGGCCACCAGTCAGCAGGGGCAGCCCCGTGCTGCTCTCCAGGAAGTCCTCCAGGCGCCCCGGGAGCGTGGGTGAGCCGGGGGGAGGTGGCGCAGCCTGGGGGAGCTCGGCAGTGGGCGAAGGCTGTGCTGCCAGCGGGGACCCGCAGGCTGCGGCAGAGGGCGGCTTCTCCTTCCCGGGTAACGGTGGGTCCTTGAAATCTGCTGAAATTTCTGCCAAGTGACAGTGAATGGTGTCAGGAACCAGGCCGGGGCACATGCAAATGATGGCCGACCCTTCCCGCACCCCGTAAGGACACACAGCGGGTCACACAGACACAGGCGCTAAACCGAGGAGACACTTCGAAGAAAATAGGAAATCTTCACCGGGTAGACACGGCCAAGAGTGGAAAGGTTTCTCATGGAGTGGGAGGAGGTACTTGCAAGTCAGGCGTTTAGTGAGGAATATACTCAAAGTACAAACTCAAAACAAAAAACCTGATTCAAAAATGGGCAAAGAACTTGACATTTTCTCTGAAAGAGCTCTAAATGGCCAACAGCACAGAAAAAGATGCTCAGCAAAGGAAAGCACACCAAAACCAAGATGACGCCACCTCATGAAGTGCAGGTGGCCAGGCCTGCGGGCACAGAGGCGGCTCGGGGGCAGCAAGGCTGAGCCCGGCCTGGAGGACAAAACAAGACCTGCTCTCAAAAAAAGTACTGGCCAGGGGCTGGGGTACCGGCACTGAGCGGTGGGGGATGAGGGCCCGGGTTCAGCCCCGGGCACCAGGAAACGCGTTGGCAAGCCCCTGGTGAAGCCAGAACCCCGTGAGCCGTCTCTAACTGTACAATGCCATGGCCGCTTCGCCACAGCAGTGGGCGCCTCAGAACCGTAACGGTAGGGCCCCCCCATCCTGTTTCTGGGTAAGCTCCCGGAGGAAGCGAAAGGTCTCCGTGAGGCACTCAGGCACTGACAGCAGCACCGCGCTCACAGAAGGCAGCGTAACCGAAGTGCCCCAGGGGACGGAGGGTTGAGCCTCACGGACATCACACTGTGACATCAGCGGGGCACCGTACACACAGGGCTTAGATCAGACAGGAGGAGGGATGTGGGGCGGGCGAAGGGGCCTGGCACGTTTTTTACAGATGGCTTCAATTTGCCCTGAGAAGTTACATGATCTCATGAGTGTCCCTAATGCCACCAAACTGTGCATCTTAACATGACGGAATGGCACGTTCTGCTACACTCGTCTCACCTCAACAGAAGAGCCACACAGCACGGGGCCTGCGCCCGCCCCTGCACCCATGGCAGGTGCACCCGACGTTGTGCGGCTCCTCCAGGAGGAACCTCAGCCCACCTTTCCTGCCACCTGCGGGCACCCTCTCCTGCTGTCGTCGGACCTTCGTGGCCATTCCTCAGTGTCCCTTTGGAGACGGGCAGCACTCATCTCCCGTCCCTTAAACGGAACAGTTCAAGGACAGCCGCCTCTCCTGAGGTTCCGGCAGGCCTCGCCTGAGCGCCCGCCCAGCCATCTGCAGCCTCGGGGTCCCCAGTGCCTTAAACACCTGGCTCCACGGCGGCCAGAAATGCTCCCTAAGGCTTGAGAAGCGGGACCTCGAGGGCCTGCACCTGTGCAACTCTCATTTTCTGCACTCTGGCGCCCTCCTGACCGCGAGCAGGCTGCGGGGCCGCGCCGCACCACACCACTCGGCCTCGGCCCGCAGCGGGCAGCCTCCGCCACAGGGCAGAGGAGGAGCGGGGGCAGGAGCGGGGCCGCTCGGCCCGAAGAGCGCGCGCGGGCCGCGGGCGTGCGGGGAGCAGCCGAGGCTCCTGCGTGACCCGGCCCTGGCCTCATCGGCTCTGCCCAGTGCTCGGCCTCTGCAGCCTGCCCCGCCCTGCGGTCTCCGGTCCCCCGCTCACCCGCCTCACTCCAGACAAACTCACCGCCAACTCCCGCACGCCTGCTCCCGCCCGCACCTCTCCCCACCGTCCCCGCGGCCTCTCCCGGCACTGTACCTCCAGCGCGAGCGGGAGGCCAGGCTTGGCCCTGCCTCCCCCCGGCCTGCGGCCTGGCCCCCGCCAGGGCCCCGCTCCC
>NW_004955413.1:26143410-26257547 GCF_000276665.1 Chinchilla lanigera
GCGCGCGCTTCTCGCGCTCCAGCTGCAGCCGCAGCAGCTCCACCAGCCGCTGCTTCTGCCGCAGCATGCGCGTCAGCGCCTCGATCTGCCGGTCCTTCTCCTGCAGCATCTGGTCCTTGTCCAGGCCCTCGGGCTCCCGCGCCGCGCCCTCCTCCTTCACCAGCACCTGCAGCGGCGGCGGCTGCAGCGTGAGCTGCGTCAGGGGCGACGTCACGGCCTCCCCGAAGGCGTCCCCGGGCGTGGAGTTCTCGTCGCCCGTGCTGAGCAGCGAGCGCTCCGAGGGCGTGGGGGACACGGGGGGCGTGGAGCCCGTGCTGCCGAACTTCACCACGCCGTTGCTGGTCACCGTGGCCACCACCACCTCGGCCGGGGCCAGGCCCGCCGTCACCAGGGCCGGCGCCGTGCTCAGCCGGGCCGCCGGGAAGGCGACCACCACCTCGCCGGCCTTGGACAGCAGCGAGGGCGCGGAGGGGGCCTTGGGCGCCGCGGGCGCAGGGCCCACTTGGTCCTGGTAGGCGCGCAGGCGCTCGATCAGCTCGGTCTTGGTGCCGGACACGGGCAGGGACCGCAACTTCAGCTCCTGCTTCAGCTCCGCCACCTGCAGGGGTCGAGCACGCGGCGGGGCTGACAAGGGCGCTGGGCCCCGCGGCCGCTGAGGGCCAGGGCGGGCGCTGCACCCCCTCCGGAGTCCTCCAGGGACCCGGCGCCGGGCGTCCTCGCCTGCCAGCGCCCACCTGCGTCCTCCCTCTCACCGTCCTCACCCTGACAGGGACTCAGCCCCTAGCACCGTGCCTGTGCTCAGTAACTACTTCACTGGATGGACTAACCCCGGGCTCACAGTGAAGCTCGGCGGTCAGGGAAGGTGAAGCCCGGCGGTCAGGGAGGGTGAAGCCCAGGCCCGGCCCTTGCGAGCGCGCCCTTGCCGAGGCCGGGGTCATCACGCTTCCGACTGGGGCAGAGAAACCGGCCGCGCTGTGGGCGGGCTTTACTCCCAAGGCAGGACACGACCCCATGTCCATCCAAGGACAACACCACCCTCCTCAGGCAGCTGCCCGTGGGCAAGATGCAGCTGGCACCCGGGACCACAGGGAGCCTGGCCTTGGCGTGGGTGCCCTGGGAGCCCCGGGCTGCGGAGCAGAGCGTGCAGCCTGCTGGTTGAGGATCTGGGCCTGGGCACCCCTGCGCTGTCTGCCTTCCTGGCCTAAAAGCAGCCAGACTGCCATGGGTGGGGGACGGGACAGGCAGCAAGGCCTAATCCTTCTAGCGAGCAAGGGACGGCCACACACCTTCATGTCGTCCAGGTTGGCTGGCAGGGCTCCCGGCTTGCCAGAGAGAGGGGCGCTGTTCTGGCGGGCCAGCGCCCCGGGCCCTGGGGTGCTCGAGCTGGTGCAGCCATTGGTGGCAGAGAGGCTGCGCACTGGGGGCGCCCCGCTGCTTCCCAGAGCCTCCCCCGCCGGCCTGAGGAGGAAAAGGCGGCCGTGAGCCGCTGGGGGCTGTGGCAGGAGGGGCGCGGCCCTGCCGGGGGCTCTGTCCCCCCAGTCCTACTTGGGCGGGGCGGGCAGGATGGCCTGGTAGTTGTAGTGCTGCTGCTGCTGCTGGTTGAGGATCTGCAGCTGCAAGAAAAGCTGCTGCTGCTGCAGGATCTTGGCGTAGGAGGAGTCCATGGCAGGTGCCCCCTTGTCCTGCTTCTGGTCGGGGGGGATGTACTGGTGGTACTTGAGCTTCTTCACCTTGGGCTTCAGCTCCTTGGCCTTCTTGCTGCGCTGCGCCTTCTCGCCAGCAGACTTGGGTTGGCTTTGCTGAGGGCACAGGAGCGGCAGAGTCAGCACCCCGCAGGCCCCGCACAGGCGCCCGCCAGCCCACACCCGAGCTGCTGGGCACCGCCCTACAGGAGCAGGGGCTCCCTGGTGCCCAGAGGGGTCCCAGGAGCCGGTGGGGTTGGGCGTAGCCTGGAGGGAAAAATCAAGCAGAGGTTCAGGCACAGATGCCACCGGGACCCCAAGCACAGTGTGACCCCAACAACAGGCAAAACCGCAGCTGGCCTGTGGCGCATGGGCTCGGCCAGACGGAGCAGGTCACAGAGACTGTGCCACGGAACTGTTGAGCCGACCTAAACAGGAGCAAACGGGCTCAGAGGAGCCGCATGGCGACCAGTCGTGACCTAGCGTGGGACCCCACAGCTCCTGCTCAGGCCCAGTATGTGCCCCAGAGGCTCCCAGCTGGCACAAGCACAGGGTGCAGGGTCAGAGGGCCCAGGCTAACCCAGAGGGGCTGGCAGTCAGAGCACGGAGGTAGTACCGAGTGGGACAGGAAGACCATGGACCTGGACACTTCTGAGCAGAGGCAACAGAGGGGAAGAAGAGAATGTCAGGGTCTGCTGCAGTTGTGACCAGGTGGCAGTGGGGACAAAAGGAAGGTCGGGGCAGAGGTGCCCACGACAGCATGAGCAGCATGAGCACGTGGCAGTGCGGGGCTGGGGCTCTCGGCCGAGAAGAGGAGCGAGCAGGACTCTGGGCAGACGGCTGGGCGGCAGGCGGAGGCGAGGCAGGCCGGTCAGGAAGCCGGCCCTGGAGGCTGAGGCAGGCATAAGACTGCTCTCTCCTACGAGTGGTGGCGAAGGACAGCCACGCAGTGTGAAAAAGGACAAGACCGAGGGAGGGGCTGTGCCCGTGAGGAAGAGACCGCAGGTAGGAGGGGACAGCTAGCGCAGCCCTCAGGGAGGACACTGCCAGCGACAGACAGGCTAACAGTGCGAATCAGCGGTGGCTCCGACGGCGACTCAGACACCGTGTTGGACAGAGAAAGAACAGGAACGAATCGCACGCGGTCTTGGGACTCCGTGGCCTGAGACCCCAGGGAGAGGACGTGCAGTGTCCCAGGAGGCCCGAGCAGCATGGGACAGCACAGCTGCTGCTGACGCACCTTAATGAGCGTGGGGGTGGGCTTGGCGGGGGGCACAGCGGTTCCGTTGGCGAGGCTGGGCGGCAGCAGAGGCGGGGCAGGCAGAGGCGGCTGCTCTGCCACGAAGAGCGTTTCTCCAGCATCCGGGCCCAGCTGGAGCTGAGAAAGAACCTGGGCGGGAAGAGGGGACGGGAGGACATTGGCAGCCCCGCCCCGCGTGTGCCCAGCCTGCACTGCCACTAGGGGGGCGGCACTTCCCTGGACACCGTCATGGCCAGAGGCCAAGTGACGAGCAGAGATCTGGCTCGCAGGGGAGGGAACTGGGAAAGCAGGACAGGTGGCGGCCACAGCGCTGAACTCCGGGCCCTCGCGCCAGCAGCCGGGGCGGTGGGCGGGCAAGGCAGCCCAGCCCCGCGCTGCTCTCCGGCCCCGGGGTTTGGGGCCTGACACCTCCCTCCTCCTCACCACTGGGAAACAAGCAGCCGGCGCCTGGGCTCCCAAGGTGGCGGCCGCACCTCCCGTGCTACGGCAGAGCCACCCACCTGGCCCTAGCACGCGTGGGAGCCTCTGGGCAAGCTGACCTGAGTGGGGGACACGGAGGTGGCACTCGGCGGTGGTTCGCTGACGCGGGCCTCCAGGGGTGATGGCACGGAGCCCTGGGACTCGTGGCTGGCAGGCTGCTCAGGGGATAAGGCGTCGCTGCTGTCCTCGTCGAAGGAAGAGCTGTCTGCCACCTTCGGGTAGTTCACCTGGCCCACTGCAACCCAGAGCCAGCGTGAGACCCGGGGCAGGAGCAGCGGCGGCCCCGGACTCGCCGGCGCTCAGCCGAAGGAGACCGCGCACTGCCTTCCCAGTGCCTCCCTGGAGCGGGCCCAGCCATCAGCGGGGCCGAAGAGACCCTGGCTCCAGGCGGCACCCACTCTTCACAATCAGGTCCCTTCCTCCCTCCGCCTGTCATTCTCGGGAGCCGCAGGCCACCTCTCCTCACTCATGTCCTTGATGGCCAAGGCTACACAGATGTCCCCTCTGCTCCCTGCTGCTTACAGTCCACACAACGAGGGCCCTGCCCCTGAGGGCAAGGGACCCCGGGGCTGAGCTCACGGCCTCCTCAGTGCCAACTCAACCCCAAAGGCCAGGGCAAACTGAGGAGCCGGGTGCCCGCCTGCACAGGTGAGGTGCTCAGGGACCTGGCACGTGGGCAGCAGATGCACCAGAGAGAAACCACTGCTGCCGGGTGCCCCGGGGCCTGGCAGGAGCTTTCATCCCTCACAGCTGGCTGGGAGCAGGGTCCTTGTGGAACTTCCGCCCCGGGAGGCCCAGCGTGGGAATCCCTGGCCGCAGAGGGAAGGTGAGACAGGAACAGGGGCAGGAGGGCATTTTAAGCCATGTCACAACTGCCGCCTCTACAATGCTGTGGGGAAAGCGGGCCCACTCAGGAGGAACCGAGGCAGCGGCGGGAGACCCATGAGGAAGAGGAACAAGGTGGAGGCACCGGGCCTGGAAGTCCTGTAGCCTCTCCTCCCCGGGCCGCGGCCTGTGGTGCCCTCGTCCCTGGAGGCCTGCAGGATGGGTCTGAGCGGCTCCCCTTCTGGCCAACTGTGGTAGCAGCCAGGAACGCCCCTGGCTGGGCTCGGTCCTGTCCCCTCACCTGCCCCGGCAGGGACAAGTGGCAGGGACAAGCGTGCCACACCAGAGGGGACTGAGCTCGCTGGCCAGCTGTGCTTCACGCCAACCACACAACAGGCTCCACCCCACCACATAAGTGTCACTTCGGGACTGTCCGAGGCCTCGAGTGCCTGTGGCGGGGCTTGTGGGCGGTGCTGGGAGGGTGGGGTCACCCTCGGAGAGTGCGGCTGAGTGTGTCCACTAGGGAGTGGGCCCTGACGGGAAGAGGCGGGTCCCTGGGGATGAAGTCACCCCGCTGCCTTCTCTGCTTCTGGCTGCCAGGAGAGAGTGGCTCTCTTCCACCCGCCCATCTCGGCCTTGGAGCCAGCTGACCACCGCCTGCACTGTGGCTCAAATAAGCCTCTCCTTAGGTTGTGTGCGCTGGATGTTGTGCCCTAGCGATGACAGAGTGACTAAGAACCCCTCTCTGCCATTTCTTACTCCCAGCACGGGGACCTGCAGTGGAGAGCAGTGACACAGGGCTGACACAGGACGACCATGATCCAGGCCGGACAAGGTGCAGCTCCCAGCCCAACGGCCCAGGCTAAGGGAGCTGCCGGCCCAGCAGGGAGGGCTGGGGCTGCGCTTGCTGGTGGAGCCCACACCTGCAGCCAAGCCTGTGGCTGCAGAGCTATGGCTCTGGAGCCCAAGCCGTGTGACCTTAGGGCAGAGCTGACTTCTGAGGGCACCTTCAGAGGACCCAGGAAGCCCCCTAGAGGAGGGGGGCACAGCCCAGGCATGACTGGGTGGCCCGAAGGGGGAGTGTGTAAGCAGTGGTGTGTGCGCCCCTGCCACAGGCCACGCCCCTGCCTCTCCTCCCGTCTGAGCCAAATCTCCACCAGGCCCCATCCCACTCCCTGCCCCGGAAGCGCCTCTCCCCAGCTCCTCCTCTCCACCCGGAAACCTGCTCCATCTCCCTGCCTAAAAAACACGGCCTTCACTCAGCATCTCCCTCTCCTTGCGCTGCAACCGGGCATAGCCACGTCCTTCTATCACTCCTCACTCCAACCGCCAGCTCTGCTGGCAAACAAATGCACCTTTCCCACAAGTCACCAAGGATCCCTCGCTGCCAACCTCCGGAACCGGCCATGCTCTGCCAGTCCTCCGGGCTGCTGCCATGCTGTCCCTCTGCACTTCGGTAACCCCAGGCCACCGTAACGCACTGTCTCGGGTGTGCATGCGCGTCCCAGCCACCACCACGTCCGTCCTGAGCCGCGCCCCCTGCGCTCCTGTGGCATCCTGCGGCCGCCAGCTGGTCTGGAACAAGCAGCACTGCGGACGCCGTCAGCCACCAAGGAGTGTGTGAGGCCCTTGACACCCACCATCCTGTGGACCCTGAGAACGGTCCTACCGGGCAGAGGCACCAGCTACATCACAGGACCACGTGGCCCTTCCACTGCGCTGCGTGGGCACCAGAAAGCACTGGTCTGCGTCAGTCTCCTCAGGTCAGCCCTGCTTCTCAAGGCTACAAGTCCCCTCTAGCCACCTCTGTGGCCTCGGGACTGCACGGGGGCTGCCACGTGCTGACTCCGGGTACGCATTTCCTGGACCTGGGCTGCAAAACTCAGAACCTGCCTGGCCACCGACCGCTCTGGAACGCCGCCCTCTCCCCACCTGCCCGCCACCTGTTAGCAATCCCTACCTGAGCACAGGCCCGTGCCCGGCCACCTCCTGACGCCCTCACTCCCACTGCCGGGGAGCCCAGGCAGCAGCTCCGTGGGGACAGGGCCGGGCCTCCACCCCGCCCAACTCCACACCCGTCCCCCACCGCATGCGCACAGGGTGACCAGGGCCCTCACCGAAGATGGCTTCCTTCAGGCTGGACCCCACGGGCAGGATGTTTTTCTCCACCAGCTCCATGGGGCCAGGCCTCTGGGCGATCTTCTCATTGAGGTCATCAGCCAGTCTGGCTCTCTTCAGCTTCAGCTGCTTGGCCTGGAGGGAAGGCTCAGCCGAGGTCTCTGCCCAGGGGAGGAAGGGCACAGGGTGATGCAGGAGGCCCTGGGAGCCCCAGAGCCGCAGGAGCAGAGACCATGAGAGCTGAAAGCATGTCCCAGCCCAAAAGGGTGGCATGGCTACAAGTGTCAAAAGGACAACTGTCACCAGGCCACACTGGCCTAGAGCTTCCTGAGGGGAGCTGCAGCCAAAGGAGCACCCCCCGGGGACTAGCCTCTGTTCTTCCACAGACGTGGGCCACTGGCACCACTGTCCTCTTGCTCTAACCCTTAGCGTCTTCATATGAGAAACATGAGCTTCAGACGTGGAAAGGTCTTGTCCAGCCCTAAGGATGGCCTTGGACTACACAATCCCCAACTGGACAGTTACGCTGCTTCCAGGAGCTGTGCTTTCACTAGAACTGTGGGAAGATGTATGTGGCTGGCCAGGTAAGGCACGTCCCGGACGACCCTGGCTGTCCACAGAGGTGCTCACGTAAATGCCAGTGAGGGAAGGAACGAGTGAATGTAAAACTAAGTGCATTTTAAAAACACGATTTGGAGAGAGGCATCTGCCCAGGCAGGGAAGCCTTTCACACGGGGCCCAGGAGAACAGGCGGGGCGAGGGGAAGGCAGCAGGAAGCACACAGCAGCCTGAGGGCTGTGCGTGCCGGGTGAGAGGGAGCAGTGTTCGGACCTCACGCACCTTCCAAGATGTGCATCCTGACCAGCTCCGACCGCTCCGGCCGGGAGCGGATCTTCCGTTTCAGGTAGTCCTCTGTCTACAGAAAAACACACCGAGCAAACTCTCAAAGCCAGGTCATGGGGGGATGGCAGGCACTGGACCACGGCCAAGCGTGGGTCACAGTGGCTACTGCCGGTCACCTCTGCAGCCCCCATGACCTCCATTTTGTGCAGGGTCCTGAGGCGGGGGCTGGGAAGTCACACTGGCTTCCAATGCACCTGACAAGGGCACCTTCCCCTGAGACCCTTTGTCCTTCCGGGGCTAAACGACTCACTCACATACTCCACAGCTACCCCTGAGCTGAGTGTGGGGTGCACACCTGCAAATTCAGGCGGAGGCAGGAGAGTCAAGTTTGGGCCCAGCCTGGATTACAGAGCAAGATCCTGTCTCACAAAACCAAAAGCATCAAAGGAACAAACAACCCCAACAAACCATCACTGACATCATCATGAAAGCACCATGTGCTCACTGAAGAACTAGAAAGTATAACCATAGTAAAGAATTTAAACTTTATTAGTATTTGGGGAGATCTGTTTCTATCACTCTTTCATGAAGGTCAGTTTAATTCTGTACAGATACAATCGTACTACATACGACTTTATGTCCTGTTTCAGAAACTTCAGCACTGCATGGTCTCGTGAGCGCTTTCAGTTCATTCTGAATAACTGCCAAATGCAATACTAATTCTGTACCTAGTGATGCAGCTCCAGTTCCTCGAAGTCCGGCGTCCTTGTTTCTGCATTTACTGGATGGGGAGAACTAAGCCATGCCCTCCACTGTCACAGAGCCCTCACTGCCAGTGGCTAATGGCACTGTGGGTGTGACCCCAGATCTGACTTGGGAGCAGGTGCCCCTAACCTCTGCACCAGCGTTTTTCAAACCATAGGCCAAAACCATCAGAATCAGGAGCAGCATAAGATGGGACAGGACAGACAGGACGGACAGGACAAGCATAGCAAACTATGACAGCAGGGCACATCATGTATAGTAAAGGTCAAGACTAGGCCCTGCCCTGGCCATCTGCTGCCTCGGTGCCCTGGTTGGGCAGCTCTGTGCTCAGGAGGGGTGCTGAGCTCTCCAGGCAGCATCTCGGGACTGGGGTACCAGTTCCTGATGGAAACCTGGAAACCAGTTTGCTCTCAGCACAGAATGTCAGGACAAAGGCTGCGGAGCTGATATTAACAGCTCACAAGCACTGAGAGCGTGAGCAGCTAAGCAAGCTTTGGAAAAGAAACCAGCCTCAGGTGAGGAGCGCCCGAGAGCGCTCACAGCGTGGCTGAGCCGCAGCCACCGGGGGCACTGCCTGCACAGGGGCGCAGGGCACTCTCGGGTCAGGGAGCTCAGGCTGACAGTGCGCCTTACCTGAATGCAAAAGTGGCAGCTTTCAGAGCTGTAAACTGTTAGACTAATTAATTAAAGCAAGTCCTGCCATAACCAATCCAGTGTGCTCGTTTTTCATATTTCAAGTAAGATCATTTTTAGTACATAAACGTGGAAGCAGGTATTGTAAGGTGGAAGGCACTCGTGAGCAGAGGCAGGCACATACTAGACATATTTACCGTGTGTTAGGGAACAAGACTGCTGTGCTAAGAATAAAATCTGGTTCCCACAGGTCTGAACATCAGCCCTGCCACTTGCTAGCTCAGCAGGTCAGACGACCTCTCCTGCTGCATCTACAAAACAGTAACAGCGGCACCTGATCTGTGAGACTCGATGTGGAGATAAACAAGATACGACCGAGTCTCACGCGCCGCCTCCTAGGCAGCTCCCGGCTGCCCCGCTGGCGGCTCAGGAACTGGCACGGCTTCTGACTGCGGGGGCCCACACAGCTCCCAGAAAAAGCCAGCAGTGCAGTTTCCTACTGCTCTGTTCCCAGCACCCATGATCTCATTCTTCTAGGAATTAATCATGGTTTTTAGGGGGAAAGAATAGAAGAAAAGTCTTGAGATGTCTCTAGGAGAAGCGTGGGGCTTCAGGGAGCAATGGGCTGTACCCCTCCATCCAACCACACGGGAAAGGAGCAGCAGAGGCGGTGGGACAAGCAGGTCTGTGACCTCCCTGTTCCAGCGGACACCCGGGGCAGGATACCCCCCCCAGGGGCCTCTAGGGAAGCAAAGCTGAGGGGACAGGGATGCAAGTGAGGTGCCACAGCCAGAAACCTGGGCTGGAGTGTGGCCCCACTTCTGCTTTCCGCAGGCAGCCAGTGGCCACTGGCTGGAGCCGAGGAAGGCCGAGGGGGTTTCCTTGGAACACCTGTCCCGCAGGCCCTGGGCAGCTTGCACTGGACACAGGAAACTTTCCTGTGGCTAACGCTGGTGCCTGTCATCTCAAAAGGCACAGTGCAAGGGAAGGTGGGCAAAGCCCAGTGATCTCCAAAGCCAGGTTCAGGGAGGAGAGGCCACGCGATGAGGCCCCACAGTGAAATGCACTAAAGGAGATCGCTCCCTCCAGGTGCTCCTTCAACACCGTGGGAGGTGGCTGGGAGGGGCGAGGCAGGAGGAGCTGACCCTAGCAGAGAGCCCGGCTGGAAGGCAATGTAACCAGCTGTGCGATGAGTCTGGAAATGTGTTGGAGGTCCTTGGGGGAGAAGGGGACCTTACCCTGGCCCGCTCCAAGCTCCTCCTCTGCTCATGAAATGCAGCTGGACTTTTCAAAGCTGTAGAGAGAAGAACCATGCAAGAATTACTTTCAGTGAAGCACCAAGTGCAGCACTGCAATTTCAGTGAAGAAGGCATCTTAAACTCATGTTAACTGTGGCAGTGCTACTCACAGCAGCTGGAGCGAAGAAGGAAACGCCGCCTGAGTAGGCACATGCCTTCACGGGTTAGCCACTGCATGAAACTTTATGATTCCTAACGGGAACGGCCTCTGCCGAAGCTCGGGCTTCACAGGACACACGAACCCTACCAGCCAGGCCTCCAAGAACGCCAGTGCCTCGCGCTCTTCTTGGGCTGACGCAGGAAGGGGCAGGACTGTGCGCTGCACCTGCCTTGCCTCTTCAGCCTCACTGGGAACCATCAAATGGCCATGGCTTCACTGGGCCAGTTACACCGAAAAGGCCTGTGTCTCCCTTCTGCCTCACTTTGGCTGGCATTAACAGTGCTGCTAAAATTAACTTGAATTTCATCTGTAGGGACTAAAAGAACTTCCCGATCATATGGCTGACCCTGGCGAAGGAAGACGCACCACCAGCAGCTGATAAGAAGGGCTCTGCTCTATTCTGGGGACGCCGCCACAGACAACAGCTCCTGCCTCCAGCAAACAACGCCTGGCGGGCCAGGCCAGCCCGGCCCTCTGCACGCGCTGCACAGGGAAGGGCAGCACTGTCGCCCTCTATGAGAAACCTCAGGTGCTGAGGAGGAGGGCAGAGGAGGACTCACTTCAAGCAGGGAACAATGGCAATAAGAGAAATTTACAAAGCTGTGGTCAGTTTCACGTCTGCTGCCCCAGGATTTCTGAACAGCTGCGAAACTGTGTGCAGAGATAACTGGCTAAGCTGCCGGCTGTGGTAGAAGGGCAGGGTAAGGAGCCGCTAAAAGTAGCAAGAGCACAGATAGGACCCTATCCTGCCTGGCCTCTGTACTCCCCCACCCTGCAGGGGGCTGGGCTTCAGCAACAGCAGCACCAGAAGAAAGCTTCAAATGTCCCAGAAGTGCCTGTTGAGAATTTTAAAAGTTTTTTATTATTCTTGTGGCGGGGGGTGGGGGTAGTGTTTAAAGCTCTGTAGAGCCAGGTGCAGTGCATACACCTGTAATCCCAGCACTCAGAAGGCTGAGACAGGAGGATCACTGCAAGTCTGAGGCCAGCCTGGGCTACATAATGAGTTCAGGGCTAAGCTGAACTACTTAGCAAGACCCTGTGTCTCAAAGAAAAAAAAAAAGAGATAGATAATAGACAGAGGCGAAAGTTCTGCTGAGATTCTACCCACACTCTAACAGCAGGGGGAGCTCCAGATTTAGAAAATACAAAGACAGCAGCACATCACCCACCACAGCACTCATTCCTGGCCACCACCCAGGCTACCCCAGAGGTAACGCTGCTCCCTGCACCTGCTTCTACAGCACAACTCCAAAAGCTGCCTGCAGAGCCTGGCTGGCACCTGCGCTGGGTGTGCTGGGCCAGCAGGGAATAAACACGCCGCCCTGCTCATGAGAGCTCCCCACATGGGCCAAACAAGTACCAAGAGTCAAGGAGAAACCTGCAATGTCCACTGGCCCGCCCAGCTTTTTCCTGCCTTTTCTCCATAGCTCTCACTGCTATCTGGGCAGTCTCTGTGTGAGAGCTACGCACTTTGCTTATTTGTTTGTAAAGCTCCTCCCTTCCCAACATCCCACTGGGGCACGGCAGAGGTTTTGTCTACTTCATTTGTGACAGGGGCCCCAGTGCCTAGAACACCACTAATTCTTCACTCAATGCATTAATGAATCTCCTGCAAGAAACTGGTACAAGGTGACACAGTGACAGGACAGCAAGGGGATTCCGCCGTACCACGCTAGACTTTTATGAACAGCCAGCATTCTGGCTCTCATCTGGGTCCAAAACTCCACAGAGGGAGTCAGGGATTTGTGTCGACTCCCGAGTTCTACCCAGCACTCCTCGGGCGACAGGGCGTGATGGTCTTCTGGGCCTCATTTTCTTCTGGAGAGCAACAATCTGCCCACTTCCAAGAGCTCTTCTAAGAATCGAGTGGGAGCAAGCACGCTGTGAAGCAGGTGGCCCGCTCACCCATGGGAAGGGCTACTCCACCAAACCCTGGCATCTGATTCAACCATTAGCTGGATTCTCTCGGAGGTGAGCTGGTTTCTGTCCCATAGTCATGTATGATCTGTCTAAAATCCTGGCTGCTTTGCTGCCTCAACAACCTACACTGACTCTTCCAACAGGCAGGGCACAATTCTAACTTCTAGAAAAACTTGCAGGCACAGGCATCTTGACAGTAGGGGGAACATCACCTTTGTTTAAAAGACGGACGGTGTATAGTATACATAAAGTCCTCCTTGGTCCCACTGAATTAAGAGAGTCTTTTATGCAAAAGGAGATTCGTATTTACTGAGTCTGAACTTAAGTGGCACATGCTGTCTCAGATACTTTAAACACACAGACTTAGTTTTTTTAATACATAGGGTCTCACTATGTAGTGCAGGCTGGCCTTGAACTTACTACGTAGCCCAGACTGGCCTCAAATTTGCAGCAATTCTCCTGCCTCAAATTCCCTGGCACTGGGATTACAGGTGTGGGCCACCCTACCTGGCAACCCAGTTTAAACCCTGAGGGTTTATTACTCTGAGCTCATTTTATTTTATTTTATTTTATTTTTTTTTTTGTTTTTCTCCGGTACCGGGAACCGAACCCACGACCTTGCGCTTGCCAGGCAGGCGCTTTTGCCGCTGAGCTAAATCCCCAGCCCTCTGAGCTCATTTTAAACCCCGAGCGTCCGATGTGGTAGGTAAGGGTCCATTTTGTAGGCTGGAAAAGTTAGGAAAGGCTGTCCAATGGCAGGGTCACGGTTTCAACCTAATTCTGTCCTGCCCCCAAGTCAGACTTCTTTCCACTTCTCTGGGTTGGTTACTTAACTTCTTCAAAAAATAGAGAAGAAAAGAACCTGTGGGGTGAAGGCTGGGCAAGGCGGCCTCCCTAAGACGTACGCCTAGATGCAGATCTGCGCACAGGCAGTGTGGAGAGGTCAGGTGACCACAGTGCTGCGCCCAGACAAGTGTGAGGAAGACCCAGAGAACCGGCGCAGGAAGCCCTTCGAGGAGCCCCAAGGCTCCTCGGGGAGCAGCCTGGAGCCTAACACTAAGCAACGAGCTGGGGGGGTTGCAAGGCCGGAGGAAGGCATCAGCCAGGCAGGGCAGGGCCTGGCCGCGAGAACAGAAATGAAGATGAGTGCCCAATCCCGAAAGACCATTCCACCTCATAGTGACAGGGGCAGTACAGTCGCACCGGATCCCCTTTACAGCACACGAGACAGGGACTATTCTTTCAATTCTACCTGTGATGAAACCACCACTAGGCGACACGCAGTAACCTGCCAGGCCGTTCATCGAGGCCTGGACCCAGCCCTGGCCCAGCTCTCCCCTCGCCTAAACCTTCTGCCGAGGCGTGTGGCAGTTTCTGTCGCGAGCCCAGCTCCGTCTGTGCTACTCCTTCCCCATTTTTCCTTCTGCTCTGACAGCAGGTTCAGCAGTTTCTGCAGCCACTCCTCCCAGGTGGGAGGAGGAAGGGTCTGTCAGGACTTCTGCTCGGTGTCCCCAGGTTCACAGAGGAGGACTGGGGTGGGGACAGCAAGTGCTGCCGATCCTCTACAGTTTCAGGCAGGACAGCGACTCCTCCGTGTCCCGAAGCTGTGTCAAAGCCACACTGCGGAGTGTGGCCCGGTGACGGAGATGTACGGAGATGTAGGTGCAGCTAGGGCGTAGCTCAGCTGCACAGCGCCTGCCGGGCAAGCACAAGGTCCTGAGTTGGACTCTCGGTAACCACCCCCCAGAAAATGCTGGTGCAGCCTTTCTTGACGTAGAAGCCGGTGACAAAAGAGTAAACCACTCAAGCTCCAGCAGTAAAGGGACAGGCCACAGAGAAGCACAGTAAGCATAGGCTTGTCCTAGTTGTGGAAAAAACCAGAAAGTCTCAGAGTTAACCCATAAATGTGTGCCTCACGAAGACGGCTGTATTTACCTTCCACTCTATCTCCTCCTCCTTGCTGCCTTAACAGCTTTGCTAGGAAGATCCACGATGCTACCCATTCAAAATTTCATTTCCCCGGAGGCCCCTGGAAGCAGTCTCTGGGAAGAGCAGCCCCAAGCCCACGCAAAGGAGAGCTGCTGCGAGCGTGCGCCAGGGTCAGAGGGCAGCTCTGATCCTCCTCTCCCAGCCCTATGGCTGCTCCCACGGAACTCTCACAGCGCTGTGTGTGAACAAAGGGAAGTGTGCAGCGCATACTGAAAGGAAAAATAACCAAGTTCCCCACAGAAATCAACTGAGCAGAAGTGGCCAGCAGGTGTGGCATCTTAATCACAGTTTCAGTTCTAGATGTGGCTGCCGCTGTTATTCTGGACCTTCTCTCAGCGCCCATTTTCCTCCTCCCGACATGTTCGCTGCCTTAATTAAAGGAGATCATTTGTGAATTAAATTTTATATGGAAAAAACTGCTTCCATTTTCTTTTGAAGGCTATTCTGGCCACCACTTACAAGGGGGCGCTCAGCGCTCAGAGGGTCCTGCAAGGCTTTGTGACCCCCAGGCAGAGCTGCAAGAGCCAAGCTATTCCACTACTTTATAGGATGTCAGGCCGGCACCTTCTCTCATGAGCTCCACCCAGGCTTACCCACGCACGCAGGCCAGTGAGCCCTCCAGGAGCCACAAGCAGCCAGGCACTGTGGCTCATCAATGACATTCACCAGCAAGCCTCGTTTCCTCCTCACCCTCCCACTAGCTGCCTGGGTCGAGCACTGCTTCATTAGCTGCTGATATCATAAAACAATGGTTCCCATCCTGGGTAAGATAATGGGCCAGAAGCCCACTGACAGTTCTGCAGTCAGAACTCAAAGCTCTGAGTATCACACCACTAACAGAGACCACTGGAGCACCAAAGTCCACAGCAGCCCACCTGAAAGGCAGAGAGAGAGAGAGAGAGAGAGACAGAGAGAGAGAGAGAGAGAGAGTGAGTGAGTGAGTGAGTGAGTGTAACACCTAACTAAGCAGATGGGAAATGACCCAACAAACAAGTATGTACTATGCTAGTCGTAGCTAAGGGTAGGGCATTGAGATAGGCTTCGCCTGCAGAGACAGCTCATGCTCTTGCGGGAGAAGACAAATGCTTCTGACAGCAGAAGGAAGTAGCCCAGCAGGGGTCACTGAAGGTGCTACACTGGACAGAAGAGGCAAAATTCAAGCCGAGAAGAGAGCATATGAGCTGCCCAAGAAGACAACAGAGAAAACCCCAAGTGAACTGAGCAGGAGCTCTACAAGCAGAATGGAGACCACCAAGACTTAGCAAGAGCAAGAGCACAGCAGGAAGGCCTGAGAGGACAGGCGAGGGGCAGAGACGACAAGCGGTGTGGAGTTCCTGTGGGGATGCTGTTGCCGGGAGGGGAGGCAGGCCCCGGCGCAGACCAGAAGAGCTGCACCACGTCGCTGTGGGGAATCCTGCTTCTGGGGAAAGGAGGTCGACAAACTGCTCTCCGTTCCCCTACTAAGTACAAGTAAAAGCCCTGGGCATTATTTGTGAAGTAAGCAAAAGAAATTCTAAAGGTGGAGAGAGGGCAGGCTGGCTGGGGACCCTGATCCGAGGAATGCCACGACAATGAGGTCCTTCCCTGCTTTCTTTTACCTCCTATATCCCAGACTTGGAGCCCAAGAAACTGGCAGCTCAGAAATGTGAATGGGTGTAGCCAAGAATGTTCAATAAAAGCTTGCTTTCTTTAGTCAAAGGGCCAGGAAAGGGACTGGCTGACAGAAGACTTTTAGACACTGACTGTTCCACTCCAGTCAAACACGACAGGGGGAAAAGAAAAAGCAGCCTCTACCCTCCCTCCACTTGCCCCAGGAAAGGCCAAACTGGAAGGCTCGAATGAGGGGCTTCCATACTACTGCCCAGGGGTCAGAGAAGACAAAGCAGGAAGCTGCAATTGTCATTCCCAGCCTCCCTCCTCCGCCCCCGTAAGCGGAGCTACCGGGGGAGTCTGGGCTCACAGGGCCCCTTCCTGTTGGGGTGGTATCAGAGGAGCCCAGTGCTGGACCAGGACTTTCATCACCTGCTGGTAACAAGGCCGGCCCACCACAGTGCTGGTCGGAACACCTGGGGGCTGGGACTCCCATCTGAACTCAGGTGTTCATGGCTGCTTAAGGGGAAGCTGGACTCCTCTCTCCATCTGGTTGCAATGAGGCAGCACCATGCCCACCTCTGGCTGCCAGAGCAGTGTCAGAGAAAGCCAGCGAGGCACAAGGAAATAAAATGCAGAGGCTCATTTGACTAAAATGGCCCAGATTTAATAAAAAGTCACTCAACACACCAAGAACCAGGAAGATCTCATACTGAAAAACAGGCAATCAAGAGATGCCAACACCAACATGACATGTTAGAATTATCTGACTTTTAAAGCATCCGTGATATTTTTTAATGTCAACGAGTAACTGTGAACATACTCGAAACAAATGAAAAAGCAGAAAGCCTCAGCAAAGAGGTAGAAAGTCTCAGCAAAGAAAGACAAGATTGAAAAATGAATGGAGATTTTAAGAGTCGCATGTACTACTGACTGAGCGAGCCAGGCCAGCTGAATACAGACTTTAGAACTGAGAAACACAGTAAGATTTAAAACTCAATGTAGAACTCAACAGTAGAATGCTGGGGGCAAAGGAAAGAGTCAACTGGGTAATGGAACAATGAAATTACCCTGAAATGAAGGACAGAAAGAAAAAAGACTGGGGAAAAATGAGCAGAGCCCCAAGAACCTGTGGATTTTAACAAAAAATCTAACACTGTCTTAAGGAAGTTCTAAAGGACAGGAAAAAAGGGTGGGGTTGAAAAACACTTATAGAAATAATGGCTAAAAACTCTCCAAATTTAGGGCAAGAAACATAAATCCACAGATTCAACTAGCTCAGTGAATTCCAAAAAAGATAAACACAAAGAAAAATTCCTGAAAAAACATTCAAATAATGGTGCGTTTCTTATCAGAAGTTACGGAAATCAGAAGGAAGTGGCACAGTACTTTTCAAGTGCTATTCAGGACTGATTTCTGAGATCAATGTGGAGCTACCACATCCACCAGAGCACTGGCATAATCAGAACTGCATGGAGGAGCATGGAGCTGTTGTTTCTAACTTGATGTGTTATGCTAAAAAAAAGGGAAAGGAGCCGGGCGTGGTGCGCACGCCTGTAATCCCAGCACTTGGGAGGCTGAGGCAGGAGGACTGTTGCAAGTTCGAGGCCAGCCTGGGCTACACAGTGAGTTCAAGGCCAGTTTGAACTGCAGAGTGAGACCCTGTCTCCCAAAAGAAAGGAGCAGAAGCACACCTGGTACTTGTCATGTACCTGTTTTACCCCGCGCCTCCATGCACATGACCCCTTCTTCAATCTTGGAATTTTTCAGTCCTACACAAACACTGGAAACACAATGAAGAGCCCTACAGCACTGACACAGACTTTCTTTCCTCTCTCTTCTTCCTCCTTCCCCCACTCTTCCCTCCCTTCCCAACACCTCCCCTCAGTATATACACACAATTTTTTCTCATTTATGGAATCACTGGAAGTTAAATTGCAGCTATCCCCCACATTTCACCTCTAATCCTCCAGTGTTCATTTTGTAGGAAGACGCTGTTATATAACTAAAGTGCTTCTATCATGTCTGAGGAAATGAATGATTCAATAATACAATCTAACTCATAGGCCATATTTGAAATTTCTGATTTGCTCCCAAAAATGTCTTTTATGGCTGTTTGGATGTTTCCCCACCCAATATCTAATCAGGAATCGTACTGACTGTTGTCTCTTTAGTCATAATACCTGTACCCTTCTTCTGCTACGCATGACACTGGCTTGTTTTAAGTACTTAAGTCAGCTGTCCTGAAGAACACGCTACATTCTGAATCTGTTTCTTCACAACTAAAATTAAACATTTTTGGCAAAAAGACTACAGAGGTGATAAGTGCTTCTTACCAGGACACAAAGGACAGCTACGCCTACCCACTGATGATGCTAAAAGCTGGCAAGGCGACAACAGATCTCTGTATCTTGAACAGCGCGCTTTCTCCCTTACAGTTCCTACGGGACCTGCAGTGTAACAGTTTGAGGGAGTATAAAAATCCTGTTCCCTAACAACCATTTACCTATGGTCTCAGAATTCACCGAAGTTCTTGGCCTGAACCAATTATTTAAAAAACTGATTTTTTTAATTGTAATTTAATTTTTACAAGCTCACTTCAGCGATAATCAAGAGATGTGGAGAAGAAAAATATGGAGTGACTGGGTGAACAGCTGTGGTGGGAACACTCTCAGGCAGGCCGTACAGGGGATAAACTTGGGCGAGGGTGGCACAGACAGTATTCAGTTTTTGAGCAGATTACCATTAAGTGACAGCCAAGCAAGGTGTGGCGGCTTGGGCACGCGTGTGCGCATGTGTGTATACAGATGTTCTTCAATTCATGATGGGACTATGCCCAGGTAAACCTGCAAGTTGGAAAGTACATTGGAAATGCATTTCATAAACCCAACCTATCAAATATCACAGCTCAGCAATATAGCATACAGTACTGAGATGGGTGGGGAAAACAGACCTTGATCAAGTATCTTTCCCCAAAATGTGGTAAGAAAAAAAAAAGCAATCCAGTGCTTTTAATCTCCTTTCACATTTGGCCTTTTTTTTCTGGCTAAACCTTTGGAAATAAATGTCTGTTTGTCATGTCTCCAACACTAGCAATGAGACAAACGGAGGACTTGCAATCTAACCTTAGAAAATGTCAAGGAGGGGCTGGGGATTTAGCTCAGCGGCAAAGTGCCTGCCTGGCAAGCACAAGGTCGTGAGTTCGGTTCCCGGTACCGGAGGAAAAAAAAAAAACCAAAACCAAAAAAAAAAGAAAATGTCAAGGAGCACACGTTCTATTCCCTTCCCCACAAGCCCGCTCTCGAAGGGGCCAAAAGAGTGGAAAAGGAAGTGGTCGTATACTCAAACTCATCCAGAGTTAACCGAGTCCTCTCAGCACAGGAGGGTGGCATACAGCGGACCAGGCAGTAACCTGCTAGCGCTGACCACTGACCGACGCAATGCCACACAAGAGGCAGGGAGCCAGGCTTCCCCGGCGCTGGGGCAAAGGTTTGCGGGCTGTGCACTCACTCATTTTATAAGCTTTGGCCACATCTAGCTTAGGAATTTGCTTTCCCCATCAACTCTTCGATCCTACGGATGGGGCTGCCCTCAACTTCAGGACTTCTGGGGAGAAGAGGACAGCACTACCTCAAACCATAAAGATGGGGAAGATGCCAACCGTCATCGCCCAGTGTTTTGCTGTGGTTCAGGCCAGGAGTGAGAATGTCTGCAGTGCAAGAACCCCTGGAATGCAGATTCCTGTGCCTGAAGAAAGTTAATCTTTTTTGAGCTCTCTGAGTGATTCTGCTGCCACTAAAATTTGCTTCCCTAGTCTAAAAGGCAAGAATTAGGTTACAAAGTAAGCTCAAGTCCAGTCCAAACTGCATAGCAAGACCCTGTCTCAAAAAGACCAAAAAAAAAAAGAAAAATGAAAAAAAACCATGTGAGAAAGGGTTTGCTCATTCGCCACCAACAGGTGGTGACTGATTACAAAGCACAATGCTATCTCAGTTAATGCGTGGAAAGAATTAAGTTCACTACAAAGAAGGACTTGATAGATTTTCCCAACCCTGGATTCAAAATTTCACCTGTGCTGGCTGTGTGGGTGGTTCTGATTGCCTGGGCTTCCTCCAGGATCAATGCAATGTATATATAATGCTGGGAGTTAAAGAATGGGGCTTTCGCCACCCTCCTCTCACCCTGGCCAGGGCCCACCTACTGGCTAGGGAGAGCACCCACACCCCGCTGTTCGGGTCAGGGGCGTGGTAATGACACCTGTGGAAGGCACCCAGAGGACGCACAGCAGAGAGGAGCCTAGTGCAGGAAACCGAGGGGGTCCTGTAGGCACTGACAGAAGAGCAGGAGTCAGCTGTGTCACTAGCGTGTAAGGGTTGACACTAGCATCAGGCAGATGATTTTTCTTAGGTTTCTGTACCAGGCAGAACAGTGAACCCGCTAAAAGCAGCCCTGGAAGTTACATACTAAATTTTGGTGCTTCCTTGTGCAACTATCTAGTGAGAGGAAGTACAAAATTCTCCCAAGGAGAATCCAAAACACGAAATGAAGGAAGGACCTCTGAGTTAAGCAAGGGTTATTACGACAGGAGGGGAAATCTGCCCTTCAAGACAAACTGGCACACACAAGCAGCAACCCAGGGCTGAAAAACAAGGGGGTCACGCTTGCCTCTGCCTCTGCACCTCTCACCTGACCCCACCAACTACGGGTCCTGGCCTGACCGTTTTTCATTTTCAAAGCTGAAATTCAGGTGAAAGCACAGCAGGGTAGCATCATACAATTTCCATGCAGGCAAGAACTGTATAAACTGGGACCCTCAGGAATTAACAAGGGGGTCTATAGCCAGGAAACCTGAACCGGATCTGCCTTGTCTTTCGGGGCAGTGTGGCCAGGGGCACCCTTAAAAGACAGGGATCCTCAGCCACAAACCGGCAACTATACTTGCTACCGCACTGGGCGACTGCCAGCACTGCACGAAGTGAAAGTGCTCCACCATCTGTGAGCGGCTTGTGTAGCCCTAAGGCACTGTTTCTGCCCTTTCTTCTGTCCCAGCCTCTTCCTGAAAGCAGCAGCAGTGTGTGAAGTCAAGTGCTGAGAGCTCCGTGGGCCTGATTTCCATTTTTTTGGCCCTCTGCTCTCATCTGTCACATCAGACTGCCTACCAAAATACTCTGCTGAAGACTGTTAACCACAAAGGGGTCTCAACAGTTCCCGGGCCTGACCATGGCACAACTAAGTTCATGAGAATCAAAGAGCATGGGTGGTGGGGTGTTGAGAAGGGACCACACTTTCTGGGGTAAGCAGAGATCCAAACTCACTGTCGTGAAGCACATCATGTTTTGGTATGCAGGCTTGCCACCACCCCTGTTTTGGCACCTGATCTGTCACCCCCACCCAAACCAGCAGGAAAGCCAACCACTGAGAATGAAGGTAAGAGCGGAGACCCAAGGATGCTAAACCTGCTCCTTCCCAGACAGGCAGGCTGCTCGAGAGCCTCCCACTGTCGGCCCACTGGTGGAAGAGGCCAAAACTGAGAGAGATGGCCGCACAGTCTCGTCCAACCAATGAGTCAGCAGACAGCCAATTCCAAGGGTTAAAAGATTAGGGGCCAACTCTTTTGAACTTGGCTGCTACGGTGTCGGAGAGCATTCCCCAAAGGCCTATGTGGTAAGGCTTGGCCCCCAGCCCACGGCACTATCAGGAGGCAGTGGAGCCTTCAAGAGGCTGAAGTGGGAGAGTGGGGCCCTAACCCTTTCACTTCCTCACTGCCACAAAGCCAGCAGCGCTGCTCTGTACCACTCCTCTCACCACAGTCCCAACAGCACCAGGCCAACCCACCAGAGACTGCAACCTTCAGATGGGGGTCTCCATACGCCTTCCTCCCTCCAGGCCACCATCTCCAGTGTTTTGTCACAGTGGTGGAATCTAACACACTGGTCTTCCAGGCTTCTCTTTGACATGCACCAGCCGTGTTTATATCTGACTTTCTCTATTTTTCAAGTTTAATTTTTATTTTTCAAAACAATTGGATTAGTACGTTTGCAGTATGTAATGACGACACTCATCACGGGGAGTTGGTAGAAGGACCATATCTGGCTTTCACACCGCAGCCCAACATAAACCTTCAGGTCGGTCTACTATCATTGTAGTGCACAGCCCTTGGATAAAGCTCAAAACAAAATCAAACAATATCCCTCTGTCAGCTCTTCAGATACACACTACAAGCTACTTCTGTCCTTCTGCAAGTGGAATCCCACCCACGAGGCTAAAGGATGTTAAATCAGCACCACCATCAGATACCTATCAGGGCTCCTTGGGCATGGGATTCTTTGGAATTCATACTGTTCAGGTAAAATTAATGTGAGTGATTTTTAACCTCTACTTCATTTGTTAGCTTGAAAAAAATTTGGCCTTGGATCATTCAGATAAAGAAGAACAAATCATGATCTGGACACAGGAGCACACACCTATCATCTGGGCTACTCAGGAGGCTGAGGCAGAAGGGTCCCAAGTTTGAGTTCTGCCTGTGCAACTGAGCAACACCCTGTCTCAAAATAAGAAACAAAAAGGGCCAGGATGGAGCTCAGCGGTTGATTTCCCTGGGGTTCCATCCCCAGCACTGACGAGAGAGAGAGACACAGAGAGACAGACAGACATTAACTTGGCAACTGCTGTTTAACACAGCCTAACAGTCTTCTCCGCTTCAAAACTAGGAATCAGGCCACCCTCACTCCTATGGTAAGGATACATTACCTCGTCAGGTGGTTGCTTTGTTTTTGTTTCTTTGAGAAAAGTTCTCCCTGTGTTCCAGGCTGGTCTTGAAATCTCAGAGATCCTCCTGCCTCAGCCCCCAAGTGCTAGGATTATAGACATATGTCATCAGGTATAGTGCCTCTCAAAAACTTTTTTTTAAAGAAAACAAAGAAAATTATCTCTTCTATCCAAAGATACCTCTGTACCTGAAAGAGTAAAAGGGGTTGTGCAAACCCTAATCCTGAGAGTGAGCACCTGAAAGAACTGAGAGCCAGGGCAATGGCTCACAGAGGGCTAACAGCAGCGCTGGGGGAGGCCTTTCCTGAGCTCTTCCTGGACAGGGGTTCTGGCTGGATTTGAGCCCAGCTTCTGTGGCTCACAGGGGTAGCAATGCATCTTAAATCTTTGTCAGCTGAAAATAAACGAGCAGGAGCTGGGGTGCAGCTCCGCGGCGGAGTGTGTGATTAGCACGTGCAAGGCCTAGTTCAATCCCAAGCACAGAGGGTGCGGGAGGGAGGAAAGGAATTCTTAGCTGCACCAGCGCAATCAGTCCTGAGGCTTCCCAGCACTACATAACCTTTTGTCAAAGACAAGGAAGTACTTGGTGCAGAGACTGCTTTAGTCAGATGATGAGGAGCAGATTTTTCAGCTAATTTGGGGCCCAGTAAAATGACCACTTACATTAGCGATGGGTGCTACGCTGGGTCACAGTCGCTGTATAGACCACTTGGCTAACACTGACAGCTGAAGAATGACAAAGCAATCAAATACAGAATTGGAGGGGTGGGGAGTCAAGATGCAGTAAAGCTTATTAAAAATCCAGAGCTGCAAGGTTCCACCAAGTCTATGAAGCCATGCTTCCCAGGATCAATGTGAGATACACAGGGCGCACGTGCAAAGCTATGCACCACTCAAAACTGGCTGGTTGATCACTTCACTTTCCTGCTTGGCAACATGACTGAGTACCTTGCAAAAGCCAGCGAGTCTGATACACCTCTGGATTGGCACCAACTGGCTGTCCCCATGCCCTCTGGTTTCTACCCACCATTCAGAGGGAAGGGGGATGTACAGCACCAGCTGGGCCCATGGAAACACCATCCAAAACCAAAGGACAAAGGCTGGGGTGTGATTCAGTGGGAGGGTGTCTGCCTAGCATGTGTGAAGGGTTCACTCCCCAGCACTGTAAATAAACAAACAAATAAGAGAAGACAAGCTCACTGAGAAGACCAGTCCCTAGAATCCCTAGAACAAAATAAATTATTTAGTTTTTTCTTCCCCTCCCCTCCAATACTGCAGATTGAACTTAGGGCCTTTTCACTGAGCTACATTTGTAGCCCTTTTTAAAATTCTGAGACAGGGTCTTGCTAAGTCACTACATTACCCAGGCTAGGTTTGAACTTGCAATCCCCCTGCCCTGGCCTTGCAGTGTTGGGACTGCAGGCCTGCGCCACTATGCCCAGAAATAGTTATTTCTTCAGAAGTTTCCAAGGCATCAAAGTTTTCCCACTACTTGTGTGTGGGAAACTAACAGACTGGAGTTAACAGTGTTTTTTCTCAAGGAGCCTGCATGGAACAGGCAGGGAAAGAAGAGACAAATGTGAGGTCACCGGAGATTTGTCCTCATCTGCCTGGGTCAGGAGAATAACCACGCTTTCCTTTCAGAGGACATTCTTCTGCAACAGGTCTCACTGGAAGAACACTCTTCATAACTATTTTCCAGCTTCACCTCACGACCTCATCTCTCTGCATCTTCTTCCTGGACACAGTGACATTCCTGGTTGTCACATGCTCTGGGCTTAAAGACCTGCTCCCTGTCTGTACCATCTTCCTTCTCCCTCAAGCCATGCTGAGCGTCAGGCGGCATTTGAGAAGGTTCAGGTAGTGGGCCTCTGCTATGCAGTGCTCTGTACCTGGTAGGGCTCAAGTGGCATTAAGTTTGAGCCATATGTTTACGTAACGAGAACAAAAGATACTGAGAAATGATCCCGTTTAACAACACAGCAGAAACCAGCTTCACACCTCATAGCTGAAATGCACAAATGTCAAGCAGCAGAGAGAGGTTTGTAGGAATTGGAGGATTCTGGTACCCTAAATGCTCTGGAAAGGCTCCCCCAACTCTGAACAAAATATAGAAACAAGAATGACGCTGAAAGAAGGGCGTCACTGCAGCGTGTGTCCGGCAGACACCGCCTCTAACACGAAAGCCAGTCTTCCGTGGGAACCTGTGTAGGGGATCTACAAAATGAGCCAGGTGAGTTTTTTCTTCCAAGAGTTAGAAAAAAGGCTGGAATGAGAAGAGTCTGATAAAGGTATAAACCAGAAATGATGAGAGAAAATAGAGCCATGACAACGCTGGTCCTTCCCCGGCCTGGGAGCACTGCCTTCCTTCCAGCAATGTGTAAGGAACTTCAACGTAAGGGCTCCTTTCACAAAGTCCTCAGGCCAACACAAGGGAAAGGAAGCCCTTTCAACTAGAAGCCCCCTTTTCAGTCTCCAAATATCAGTAACAATTTGAGGCCCATCTGCAGTTTGCCCCCAGCACTGCTTACAGAGGAGGTGAGTGGAGAGTGAGCAAAGACAGCGGGAGGTAGGGGATGGGAGACTGCCGCCTCTTGCAGCCTCAGTCAGGGACTGCAGGGGTGGGGAAGTGGGCTACTCCGGGCAGTGGCCTGGCACAAACAGCCAGCCTCACCTTCGGGAAGCCCGGCCCCTAACCCGTGTATCATTGGGCACACAGATGGGCAGGGAATTTCACACTAGAACTATTCCTGGACCACAGCACACTTTCTCTCAACCCAAGAGCCTGCCACCTCCTTCCTTCACTAGAACACAAAAAAGCCAGACTGCCTACAGGTGAAAGTGGCTCTCAGTAGGGGGAAGAGGCAGTACACTCACAGAAGCAAGTCACTTCTATTCCTAATAGGAAGGTGATTATTCTCACTTCACAGATACAGAGAATAACACAGAGTACACAACTACAGACAGAACGATTTTAGAACATGCCTGACTACATGGCAGCAATCTTCCAAATTCCACATAGAGAAATCCAGCAGATTTGCAACTGAGGGGTATCTGTTCTGGTCTGTCTGACACACATGCACACACCACACATTTGTGGACAGGGTGTGTGTGTGTGCTGGAGACTGAACCCCGGATCTTCACACTGAGCTAAATCCCCAGTTCTCACCCTCAAATTCTGAGACAGAATCTCACCAAGTCACCCAGACTGGGCTTGAATGTGCAATCCTCCTGCCTCAGCCTCCTAGAGTTCTGGGTTTACAGGTATGTACTACCACACCCAGCTACATATCACTGTTTAAAAGTGGCTGTCTTCATTCATTCATTTAGGACCAGAAACATAAATAAGACACTTGTTTTTTTTTTTTGAGACAGGGTCTCGCTATACATTTCAGGGTGTCCTTGAACTCACTATGTAGCCCAGGCTAGCCTCAAACTCACAGTGATCCTCTCACCTCAGTCTCCTGAGTGCTGGGATTATAAGCGTGCTATCTGGTAAATATTATACTGGCAAATAAGATACATCTGCCGAACAAGAACAACAATAACTAAAGCATCATTTGTTTTAACACTGATACTCCAGGGAATCCTAAGCAAGGAAACTGTAATTGATAAATTCTATTAAACAATGATCTGTAGCAGTGCCTGTTACTGAGTGAAAGACAGGAAGAATAACACAGGGCTTCACCCTCTACATGGCTTTTTAATTCCAAGAAATAACATTATGCCTCAGAATTAATAGTGTGATGCCAGCATCTCATGGGTCAGCATTGCACTGCTCTTGTTCTGTGAATGGACAACTGTGGCTACCCCGATTTTGGCTTTGATGCCTTAAGGGAAGGCAGTATGCCTATTTCTTTAATTTCTACAGTGTGTAAGACACTAAGCACCGTAAGGACAAAGCAGACACTAACTGCACAAGGTCTTTTGTGAAAGGGAGAAGACGAGATGCTGGCTAACTCGCTCCTCTATACGGTGTGCAGAATGACAGGTCTGGAGTGTTTTGCCCCACTTGACCACATTACTGACCCACTGTACAGGCCAGGTGTTACTAAAGGTTAGCAGTGGGGGATCCTTCACTGGAGACATAGCAGACAGCACACTAAACAAACTGCAGAAAACAAAAGATTAACTTGAGATTTGCGCTCCTTTGCTGATGCCTAGGGTAGAAACAGATCTCTGACTGCTTACATGTGTTTAGGTTCTAATTCTTAGAAACTGACCTCTCAGTACCATGATATAAATCAAATCAACCACCTCACTTGCTTACAGGCCTTCAGCAGCTTCCTATTGTACTTACAATCACACCCACCTCTGGGCGGCTGGCAGGCCACGGTTCTTGCCTGTCTTCACCTGCCCGTCTCCCCTCACTCTCTATGCCTCAGTGCTGCTGGCTTCCTTGATGTTCTTTCGACACATGCAGCTCTCGCCTGCACCAGGCCCTCACTCTTTTTCCTTTTCCCTGAGTAGTCGTCAGACTTTCTGACAGCAGCTCCAGCTCACCCTGTAGAGCTCAGCTCCAGTATCTCCTCTCTGGGGAGGCCTTTCTTAGCCATCTCATCCAAAGTGACTCCGTTCGAGCCCTACTACTCAGCACATCTACCAGCTAATTTGTCACAGGCTTTCTGGGCTCTAAAATGATCTTATTTATCTCTTTTTTTGGTCTTTTTGAGACAGGGTCTCGCTATGCAGTTCAGGCTGGCCTTGAGCGCACTTTGTAGCCCAGGCTGGTCTCGAACTCGCAACGATCCTCCTGCCTCAGCCTCCAGAGTGCTGGGATTACAGGTGTGCGCCACCACACCCAGCTTGCATTTTTTATAAGCAATCTCGGCTTCTACATATAAATCTCCAGAAAGCAGGTGACTTACTTGCACTACCCATCAGCACATATTAATACCTTGAGTTAATGTTAGAAAATTCAGGGGCAGCAGAGCAGCAGGCACTGAGTTAAAGTAAAAAACATCAACTCTCCCACAGGGAAGCCAGAAGCTGCTCCACGATATATATATCTTTACTTCATTAGGGTGGATCCAAGTGGTGATGGCATATACACAGAAGAGGGAGAGCCTACGCTCTACCCTCTCTGCTGACAACTCAGAAAGAAATGTCAAAAAGAGCAAACTCATGTTGGTTCCAACTTTCCCTCCATTTATAATGCCATTGGTGTTTAAAGCAGATTTTCTCTCTTCTAGCAGAGTCCAAGGTTTGGTTTCATTTCTCCCCCAAGGCTGCAGCTCTGCCCCTACTGAGCCAGTACTCTGACTCTACTCGGTAATGCTCACTCCAGGCTGCCTTGGGTAACCCAGGCCTTCACTCTAACCGAAAGGGGCTCCCTTAAAATACCTACTCAAAGTAGCTGGGGTAGAGGCCTCTCATTCTAACCACCTAAACATGAAGGCAAAGCATATGCAAGAAGTGGGTTCCTTCTCACAGTACCTCAGCACAAAACATGCACCTCCCGTAAAGGAAAGTTAACAGAGCACAGAAAGCCTCTGAAAGGTGCAACTCACAAAAGGGATGATTCACTGGCACCTTTTCAGCTGAGGCTGTTTGTCTCACTGAATGAGGACAGTTAACTTAACTATTTAGGGGCTGAAGATTCCTGAGGTTGTAAAAGCACACAGGAGAGAACCATGAAAAAAAATCAATCCAGTCACCCTTGTCTAACATGAGATGCTTCCAAGCACACTGGGTCCACACAACCACGCCCTACAGGCAACTCTGTCCACTGCTGAGAGAGGCACTTACGTGGCATGATCCCTTGGCTCACCAGCTCTTCTCGGGTGCGGCGCTGCTGGAGCTTCAACTGCAGCACTGCAGGGCAGCAAAGACAGAGGAGAGACGAAGCATCAGTTGGGTATTCCACCTCAAAAGACACATTTTTACATGCAAAGAAAATCTAAAAACAGAAGGGCGTTGCATGAAAGAAAGAGCCCTTCAACTGCAACTGTGTGTAATTGCAGAAGTGGCCTGATACAGCATGGTTTCCGTATTCTGCTGTGGGCGGCGAGAGGAAGTTGCGAAGGGTCTTGCAGGGTGATAACAATCCACAAAGTTTGAGAGTCTTGCCTCTTGCTCAAAACCTCCTACAACACTAGGTCCTCCTCTAAGACTGAAAAACACCAACTCTGAACTCAAAGAAAATATCATCATGAGGACCAGCACCCAGCAGAAAGAGCTTTCCAAACGCTGTGTGCTTTCTTGGTGAACATTTACACTGTAAGGATGGTGGGTGATGCAGTTACTCTTGGGGACCGGGAAGTACTGGATATTTGTAAAATATTTTCTTTTGTATTTGAAAATTATAGCTATTTTCACCAAGCAATGCATTTCTCTAGACTGTAAGATATTTTACCATTAATACACTTTATTTCCTCTTCTCACGAGGCCCTTTTCTGAGTGAAGCAAGGTGCCTTTTCATACAAACTAGATGACTCAAGCACATCCGGACTAGCAGAGAGTAATGAATGTTTCTCCTACTTCTACTCTAGAAACACTAAACAACGTAACAGGAATTTTTATTGTTAAAAATCAACTTTCCCTATTTCAAACCCAGTGGAACCTGGTGGATATAACAACTGCACACTACGTAGACTGATGATGGCACAGCCACTGTTCAGAGACTACGTGAGAAGTTCGGAAAGGGGTTAAGTGGATCCACAGGCAAAGGGAAGTCCCTTTCATGACAGGTCTCCAACTGCAGGGGCCCTGCAAGTCCTGTCTGAGGGGAACCTGCACCCACTGGGAGTCACAGTGCCCTAATTTAAGCCTTTTCCACAGAGCAATTTTTAGGGAGGTCTCTGAGAATGGGAGACCCATAACAAGGCTCCTGCCTACATCTCCAACGTTTTACTTTTTTTAATTTTTTGGTTTTTTTTCCGGTACCAGGAATCGAACTCACGACCTTGCACTTGCCAGGCAGGCGCTGTGCCGCTGAGCTAAATCCCCAGCCCCGTCTCCAACGTTTTAGTTCAAAGTAGAACTCATCGTTCTCCAAAACGCTTAGCCTGCTTTCCATCTTCTTACCTCTTCAGGTGTCACTCACTGCCTTCCCAAGTACTACTATGCATGTCTTAGCCTGCTTTAACTCCTCCACTTCCCCACTCCTCTTAGCGATTTTACCTCCCATGCTCTCCCATGCTGCAGTGGTAGCTCATGGCCACGTCCTCACTTGGACGGTGCTGCTCCTAAGGCATCCCCATCACAGCTGCCTGATACTCTTCCCCAAGTATGATGAACCTTTTCCCGCCTCTTTTATTCTCTTCACCTGGAAATGCCCACCTTCTTTATCTGGTGACAAGTATTGCTAAGTCCATTTTAGAGAGGAGAGCGAAGCCCAGAGGCATTAAGTAAACATGATTTGAGGCCAAATATTCTGATTCCAGAACCTGAGCTCCTCACTGTGCTTTTCCAACATCTTCTGGAAACTTACTATACTGAGCTAACAGGGCTGACATGTGAATACCTTCGTTCATTCTCTGTCACCAGAGACAGCACAAAAGGGCTGAGGAAATGGCTGTTTCAGACCAGGGTCAAAGGAGTTCAGATGATCGACTTCAGGAAATACATTTAAATTAATTTAGGAATTTGATTTCAGAATAAAACAACAGATCAGCAACAATTATTCTGATAAAATATAAATAGCATTAGGAGTCACTGCATATGTTATGATGTATCAGACTCTGTGTTAAATGACCAATGTGCCTTTAATCTTTTGTAAAGGGGGCGTACAGCTCAGAGGTAGAGCACTTGCCTAGCATGTGTATTGCCCTGGGTTCCAGCTCCAGCACTGGAAGGAAAGAGAAACAAAGCAACAAAAGCCATATGAGGATGGTATAATTATTATCTACATTTTACAGAAGAGGAAACTAAAGAACAGACCTTTAAAATGTTGCCTTGTGTCACATAACTCCAAAGTGCTGGAACTACAATTAACCCTCAGATCTCTGTAACTCCAAAGTATGAGTAGTTTATAGTGTGCAGTACGTCTTTGTAGGAAAGAAAAGGGAAAGCCCAGCATGAGAAAGGAGAAAAGCAATAAAAGGGTAACTATTTGTCATAAAGCCCAGTGTAAGATACACTACTTGAAAATGATTAAATTGAACAAATTAGTTTTATTTCAGGTTATAGGCAAACAAGGCAATTCAATAAGCCTATTTCAAAGAAACAATACGTAATGAAAGCAGTGGCTATTACCCAAGAATAAGTTTGAAGTATCAATCAGTAATCCTCCTAAGTAAATCGTATACGGACAGGGTTACGAGGGCTATTATGCATACTTGCTCGGTGAAAAATTCCTGGCTTCACAAAAATAAGAGACTCTATGAAAGCTAACATGCTTGTTCTTTAATCAATTTCTTTTTTCTTTTTGTTTTGTTTTGTTTTTTTCCAGTACCAGAAACTGAACTCATGACCTTGCTCTTGCCAGGCAGGTGCTGTACCGCTGAGCTAAATCCCCAGCCCTTCTTTAATCAATTTCTGATTCAAGTTTTTCATGGAAAGCACAGTAAAGGTCCATTCAGATATACACATAGCTCTAGTTCAAAGAGGAAAACTCAACTAATAAACCTTTTCAATTTCTAAAACTAAAGGATATTAAAGTTCAGTTACCTGAAAATTCCATCTTTTATCTCCCAGAACTGAATTCTTAACTCCATGCTTATCTAAAATCTGACTAGTTTCCCATTAAAACAGATTTTACTATGTCTCAGTGTTGTCTTAAATACTGCTTCAACCTGACTGCAGGCGCGTACGACGTTCCACAAGCATCTCCAGTTATCTCTGATGATGTTTATATGCAGGGGGAAAGACTGAAGCAGTAAACTCTCACTTATGGCTGTTACCCTATTCACTTTATAATTTCCTTGGCTGTGTACATTTTCACTGATCCTTCTTCTATGACTTTCAATTACAATGAGATAGCATTTCTATGAATTTCCTTCTTCCTTAGTTATCTTTCAATCCCTTTTAATTCTAAGCACTCTCAATAAAATGACTTTATACTTCCAGGCCTTAGGAATTATTTTAGAAAAAATAATTTAATAGCTCATTTTCAGGACATTCTACAGAGCCGTATGTTCTGTGCTCACTGCAGAAGTCACCTCAGTCAGGAGCGTATTTCAGGGACCACAACTTTAATGTTCATCCATTCTCACACACTCACACACACACACAAAATATATACATATGAAAACCAGTTCAACTGATTATTTTCACAGACAATGCAAGTCCAGGAGATTGGAGGGAGTAAGAATTTGACATAATCAATTTGACTGTACATCACTACTTAGATTTCCTCACCATATCCCAAGTCAATAAACACTGAACAAAAATACCTACTTGTGCACAAGCCTGAGTCTTTACACCTTCACTGTTACTGAACTCCACAAATTTCTGTATCATCTGTTTCTAAATGGGTCTGTGTGAGCAGCCTATATACAGATGAACAGATGTCTTTGAAGCTGATGGATGGTGACTCAACTGAGCTGCCTGCCAGAAAAAAATGGGAAGAAGAAGAAAAGAAACAAAAACACACAGTGGGAACCCCCAGGCCAGTGGTGTGAACGCATGGCATGCGTGCCGCAGCAGACTGTTTATATCACTGAAAGCTCTAAAAGGTTTGCCATCACTGCCCCAGGCGCTCCATTCTCCATGAAAATTATGGTTTTCAAAAAAAAAGAAAAAGAAAAAAAAGAAAATTATGGTTTTCTCCTGCCCTGAACACTTTTTCCCTTCTAGCCTTCATACAGCAGCCCCAGAAAAAATAAATCCAACTTAATTCAGCAATGGACACCACTACCCCTAGCTTCAAACTGGAAAATTTACTAGGAAGACAAGAGAAGGCAAAGTTGGGTTTTAACCTTATGGGAAGCTTAGTATGATAATAATTAGAATACTCCTCTTTGCAACAGTGAATTATACCTATTTTATTGGTTTGTTTAATTCTATATGCCTAAAAAAATCACTTAGCAACATCCAAATAGTAAAAACAATCACTCAGAAACAGAGGCAATTCTGAACACTCACTAGTTTCATTCTCAGGATGTGCAACTAAGGAGGTGAAAGGTACCCCCAAAAGAGGCGATTACCCTGGTTCTGCTGCCTGGGTTACTTTCTAGCATCATCACTACTGGAGGGTGTGGGAGTTGAGGTGGGGAGAGTGTTGCCTATTCAATCACCTGATAGGAATCTACTCAACAACCTATGGCCTCTGTTCATATGAAGCTTTCAGTACAGTGGGGAAACAGACATCAATGACAGCAAACAAATATGCACAAGCTGTGATAAATGTTTTAAAGGAGAGAACAAACTATATGAGAGATCAGACACTAGAATCCACAGTAGTTCTTCCTTTAATGTTCTGTGATAACTAACTCTTCCCATTTACCCTTTGCCCATTATACAGTCAACTGTTTTAAGATACTAAAGCTCTTTGAGAAATAAACTTGAAAGGAAGGCCAAGGAATAAATTAAAGCACACAAACTCACTTATTCGCACTGTTACATTTTTATTTGTGTAGCTGCTAGGGTTAGGGAAGCAGTGGGTCTGTGTGTCTTTGCCTCAGATCCATGCTGTATTCAATTCTCCCCTAGCTCTTTAACAAAGCTTCTCTTCGTTAGTATTCATTACAGAAATATGAGGGTCCACTAAATGCCAGACTCTGCTTGTAGCTAGAGATGACAGATACAGCCCCTGCTCTAGTGGTGTTTACAGTTTCAGAAGGAACAAACATCAGAGCAGCACTAAGAAGTATAAAGAATATTTTCAAAGATAACAGATACTGCATCTGAACTAAGCAGGGAAGACCACTCCCATGCCTCCATTCTGCGTTCAAGCACCTTACATACTCTCAAAGTCAAGGCAGACTTTTTTTTTTTTTTTTCCCCCCTCCGGTACCGGGAACCGAACTCACGACCTTGCGCTTGCCAGGCAGGCGCTTTGCCGCTGAGCTAAATCCCCAGCCCCAAGGCAGACTATTAAGGATGTGTATTAAAGACAATATGGTTCTCATTCTCACCAAACTCTTCGGTTTAATGGAAAAAGGGGATTCAGATCATTACAATGCTATCAAAAAGATGCTGATGTTTAAAATAAGTCTATTTGCCAGGGATATAGCTCAGTGGCACAGCCCCCACCAGGCAAGCACAAAGTCTTGAGTTCGATTCCTGATTCCAAAAAAAAAAAAAAAAAAAGAGTCTATCTAATAGACTTCTATTTAAAAAGACATAAGTAAATGTTACTCTGGCTAGCACATAGCCATAAATGGGCTTGCTGTGCTCCTAAAGGTCACTAAAAAGTTCAAGTCTTACCTAGCCTTATGTATGCTACACATGCCTACGTAAATACTGAAAAGAAATGTTAATTTCTTAAAAGCAACAAAATTTAAAATAGTCATGTATCTCTTAGGTTTTATAGCAGTACAACAGACAACACCACCCAAGACTGGAAGTCAGGAAAGAAAACAAGATATGGACACATCTCGACTCCCTAATGCTAAATGAAACAAATCAGACATAGAAAGTTAAATATCACATTGTTTCTCTTATATGAGAAATATGAAGTATAAATAATTTAATGAGCAAAATACAAGAAAGATGATAGGAAACGGAGACAGGCTTTGTGGCAATGGGAGAGGAACCTGAGAATGGGAGGAGCGGGACGGGAGGGGGGAAAGGGGAAGTAAAAAGGGTTTAAGACGTGATCTGTATATAAGCCAATAACCCACAATGAATATACTGTGTCTTACACATCACTGACTTTTTTTTAAAAGCAAAAAGCAAAACAAATCCTTTCTATGCGGAGTTGGGTAAGTGAACAGATAAACTAGTCTTAAAAATATTTTATTCTCATAATCAGTTTGTACTCCAGGTTTTAAGCAGTTTCTTAGTATGATATCCAAAAAGTAATATTCCCCTGGGCTGCCCACTTAGTGCACACTTTCTGCTATAGTTTGAATGTGTCCCCCAAAAGTTGAAATGTTAGAAATTCAAAACTCCAAATCTTTATATTAATGGTACTGCAGTGGGCCCTTCCGATAGTCTTTACAACTGATCATAGGAGATCATGATGCATTACTGGCTCTCTAAGAAGAGGAACGGAGACTGGGGCGAGCACACCTGCTCTGTCTCACCATGTGATGCCCTTAGCCATGCTGCGATGCAGCGAGAAGGCTGCCACCAGATGTTGGTGCCAGACTCTCTGGCTTCCCAGCTTCCAGGGTCAAATAAATTTCCATTCTCTACAAATTGCCCAGGTCTGTAGTATTTTATTAGTGCAAAAGAAAATGAGCTAAGATGTGCCTACAATCTGCCCTGACAAAACCTAAGAAAACAGAGAATAAATGCATTCTTTACTCAGTTCCACTCCCTCTCCTGCTCTCTGTTTCTGAGCTCCTACCCTGTCCTACAGCATCTCAATGAATTGTTTCCCTCTCTGGGCTCCCCAGTCCACATTTTGGATTTTGGATTTTTGGATTAGGGAAGCTGAACAGGTAAAGTCTATGCAAACATTCCAAAATCTAAAACCCGAGACACTTCCAGTCCCAAACATCTCAGGTAAAGACATATTCAACCTGCATGTAATTTTCATATGCTTTCTAAACACAAAGTTTGTCTATCCCTTTGCATGATCTTTTTCTTCTTTCAATTTGGAAAACTGTCTGAATGGGTTAGCACAGTATACATTGCACCCACTATGCATCTCTGGTGTTTAAAATACAACAGCAGCATTTAAAGGTCCACTGTATTCCATTATTAGGCCAATATTCTATTATTGTACAATGAGTGTTCAAAGCTTACTTCTAGAATTCTAAGCTTGCTTTTGAAAATGGGCAAGGCGAGGGTTGAAGAGAGGGTAGGGGAATGGGAAACAAAGCAACAAGTGTATCATGCACAGGTATGCATGCTCTATGATGAATGCGATCATTATGATCATTATGTGTATTTAAAATGTACCAAGAAAATAGGATTGGAGAAAAAAAAATCTAAGCTTTCAATACAGAAGCAGTGGTTCAAAGATGTAAAAGTCTGTTTATCTTTTGCCAGAGAAAGAAAGAGCTGCTGAATTTCAGACCCAGAGAAAGGACAAAAAGAAGAAGTGGGGTGAGACAAAGACAGTACACTGTCTCTGTAATCCTCTGACTTAATATTTAAAACTCATATGGCTAAATGCAACGTGGTATGCTGGACAGGATCTTGGAATAGAAAAAGAACACTGGTGGGAAAATGGATGAAATCCAAAGGAAGTTTGGAGTTTACTCAATAGTAATGTGCCAATGTTAATCTTAATTTTATTTTCTTTTGTTTTGACTTTTTCAGACAGGGTCTCGCTATGTAGTTCAGACTTGCCTTGAATTATATAGCCTAGGCTCACCTCACACTTGCAGCGATCTTCCTGCCTCAGCCTCCTGAGTGCTGGGATTATAGGTGTGCACCATACGCCCAGCCAATCTCTTAGTTTTGACAAATGTACTATTGTTATCTAAGATGCTAACACTAGGGACAACTGGGTGAAGGATATATGGGGATTGTGTACTATCTGCGTAAGTCTACAATAAAGCTGACTGTATAAACAGTTTTGACTGTTCCTTCAGAAAGTTTATGAACCAATTACTAAAATATATCAAAGTTCAGGTTTTTCAAATTGAAATGCTGCCATCTCTTGGACAGAAAGAAATTACTGATTAATCCCTTAAATGATTAATTATGAAGACTAAACAGTACTAGGCCTTTTAAAACACTCAAATTATAAAGCACTCTGTGGCATAGACAAATACAACTAATGATAATGTCATGGTGTAAACATTATAGAAGAACAGCTAATTGTATTTTTTAAAAAGTTACTTCCCAAATCTATGAGATTTCAAATCTGACTGTTTTATTGATATGCTCAATCACTAAGCTATTTCGCAATCCTGTGAATTTCTCTTCCATCTCTGTATACAGTGTATGAGCGTGAGATAAGATTCATTTTTCAAATCATCAGTTTTAGAAATCAGAACTAATACCCCAAATAACAAGTATGCTCTATTTAATCTGACACTGTCAGGGATAAAAGGCAGGGCTCTAGTGGAAGTACCTTCCTGGTTGGTAAACCTGGGCTACTTATTCACCCAGCCTGGTAACTTACAAAGTACAAACTTAAGAAAACCTAGGGTAAGTTATTAAAATATAAAAAATAAAAGATTTCTGTATGTGTAATATTTATAAAATAGTAAAAACATGCATCATTTTAATTTTTACAACAAAACTATGTGGGAAATACTATTCGCATTTTATATTCAAAATACGTGAGATTTGGAGTTTAAATAACTTGTCCAAGGTCACAGAGTAAGAAAAACTGGAACCTTGCCTTGTTTGAATTTAGAGCTGCAGTCCTTATGCACTGTTATATGTTTTGCCTGTCATCCTTCATAAAACACAACAATTATCCATGCTATAAAATGACAGTCTCATCAATACGGTATGCTGGGAAAAAAAACCTCTATATACTAAGTAGGGGAAAATCTAGGAAAATGCAGTGAATTGTATGTGACATGTACATTACATATCAGAACTGTAGAATCTGAGAAGGCTGCTTTATTCAAATTTCAAAGGAAACAGAGACTACCAGGACAGTAGTATCCACATCTAAAGGGCAAGCAAAAGGGCTCCTCCCAGAGACAGGAAGTCTAAAGGATGCAAAGAACTTCACAGGTTTGCTTCCCATTTAGCTCCTAATGAAGGAGTATCTATTCTTAAACACAAAAAGCATTGGCTTCCCACTACAACTTCCTTCCTATATTCTGCCACAGGTTTCTCCCTGGTACTCAAGAGGTTCTTTGATGGTTGGTTAGTTGGTTGGTTGGTTGGTTCATTCATTCATTCAACAAATATGTATCTGTAAACCGATTATATATGTCAGGCACTGTGCTAAATGATAAGCCAGTAACATGGATCTGCCCATGCAAAGCATATGTTCGGGGTCAGAGACAAGAAATATGTAAGTTGTACATCACTGAAGAAAACTATAGTGTGGACTAAGAAAACAGAGAATAACTGAGGGGTAGTGATTTTAGGTAGAGTATACAGAGAAGGTCCTTCGGAGGAGAAAGTAACTCATATACAGAAACCTGTATGTTATGATAAACTGAAAAAGATCAGGAGAAAGAATATTCTAGAAAGCAGAAATAGCAAGTGCAAAGGCACTGAGAAAGGACATGTTTTGGAAGAAAGCTAGCATCTAAGAAATGAGGAATCTATTATATTGAACTCTTACCTTAAGTTGTCACCGGGTTAGATGTACTACTAGTGATTCAATCTCCAGAGCTACTTGAGGTATGTGTTACCTCAATTTTACAGATGAGGGAACAGAGGTTCAAAAGAGGTTGAGTAACTGGTGGGGAGCCAGTGAAAGACAGCAGCAGAGTTCACGCACAGGCTGGCCTGACACCAAAGTCTGTGCGCTTTCTATTATACAACACACTTAATTCCAGAATCAGAGCAAAAATATTAATAGTTACATACACATAGATAAGTGAATTAAACTTTCCCACAGTGTCAAATCTGGGGCTCATCATTTCATTCTAGGTGGCTGCTCATCTTCTAGAGCTTCTTCTCTGACTACAGTAGACAGATCTCAAACTGCCGAGTCTCCTTCCTGAGGTTCTAAGGCAATATTCAAAAAACTCCACCACAGCACCCAGGTGCAGGAGGCCATCGCAGAAGGACTGCTTGACCCAGGAGTTTGAGGCCTGCCTGGGCTACACAGCAAGATTTGTCTCTTAGGAAAAAAAACAAACTCCATCACATAAGCAGTATAGATATAAACTGGAAATGTCTTTAGCACATTTTGGCAGGGCCATCTGAAGGATCTCAGGAAAATTAAAGGCACCCTAGGAACGGCACTTTCCCTGTGGCATTGGTTCTACATGTTTGCCCAGAAAATGTGGGCAGTCTGGAATCGCGACTGCTAATCCCTGCTGTATGACTGTGCTAACATCTGCACCCAACTCTGTGCAGGGCAAGTGACAGGTGAGCAAATTCAAAATTTAGAACAGGGTAGCCCACAGCAAGCTAGGAAAGACAGAAAGTTATTTTCCTTAAAACTGAATTAGAGCACTTCTGCTATCTGTATCTTTATAATATGGACTTGAAAAATATACAGCACTGTAGAATAATCATGACAAGACATGAAATAGGCTTGTACCTCATATAAATTATATAAAACCTTGGAAAGTTAGTTTTTCTTAAAGTATTTCAAGTTCTCCTGATAAGTTTCTCCTATTTCACATGACTTTTTTTCCTGTGACATTTTTAAAATTAACCTTCAGTATTTTCAGTAATTAATGGCATTTTGGCTAAGTGCAGGGGTACATGTCTGTAATCCCAGCTACTTGAGGGGCTGAGGCAGAAGGATCACTGCTCAGCAAGACCCTGTCTCAAAGGAAGAAATAAAAAGGGTTGGGCAAATTGCCTAGTGTCAAGGTCCTAGGTTCAATCCCCAGTACCACAAGAAAAAACAAACCAACAAAACAATACACCATTTCTAGAAGAAGGACTAGAGAACAGAACAGTGATCAAAAAGTAGAAATTTGGGCATATAGCTTGTGTGTGTGTGTGCATACATACATGTATACACACACAAAATCTGAAAGTTCTTTATGGGTATAAAAGATAACTTCTCATCCTTAAATCCTATATGATGTACATTTTAAGCTATTGGAGGACTTAGGTGTAGCTCAGCAGTATAGCATTTGCCTAGCATACACAAGGCTATGGGTTTGATCTTTCATACACAAAAAAAGAAAGTAATTTAGCTACTTGAATTTTTTAAATTAAAGATTTAAAATAAACTTTGGTAAAGGATGCAGCAAAAATTTTCTTTTCTGTAGAAAAATATAGTCCATAAAATTAAACTTCATACAGTGTATAAGAGTGAAAGCTGTAAGACTAGCGGCTGAAATTTCCCCACTTCCCTTGCCCATGATTAGTAAAGGCATCTCAAAAGTAAAGGTATGCATAACTGCAGGGGAGTTCCTGTTGTTATAAGCACTGCAATTTTGTATTTCCTGAAGTTTGTGTGGTCAAATTTGCAAATGAACATTTCAATTTTGCACAAATTTTATGAAATAAACCTGCATTTAGGTTAAAGGAGAACTGAAATCAATGCCTTTTCTGGCCACTTCAAGAATGCTTTTTGTATCTTTCCTACTAGAGAATCTTTTTTTGTATTTGGTTTCTACGACACATACCATGGGTGGAGAGGACAAAAGCTAAAAACAGAATGCAAAGTGATCAAATAATTACCCATTTACCATATACCACAATTTTTTAGCATAATTTTGAATAATGCAGAGAATGCCACACATATCAGTACAATGTATATTTTAAAACTTTAATTGTTTGGCACACCATATCTGAATAATTACCATATTCATCACCTTAAATTTATATCATTCCTCTATGATGAATGCATTCAAAATTTTCTAACTGTTTGGAAGTATCCAATGTATTGTTGTTAGCTATATTTAACCAGAATACTTCTTTTTAAAATGTTCCTGATAGGAGCTTGAACTTTCCTTCTTTCTATATTTTCAGTTATCCTGGTATTAACACCCCTCTCTAAGAAGCCTTACCCTAGTGGTTTCAGAAAAATGAATCAGACTTGTTTGACACACAGTGTAATCCACCTCAAACCAGACCCCTTTCCTTTAGCTCTTTTGCATCTCCTGGGTAAAATGGGCAGAACTACAGCAACAGCTGGGGATCATTAAACCGACAGAAATAGCTTAGGAGACTCCAATGTGTGTGAGTGGGGGGAGGAGAGGCTGAGTATCAGATTAAAAAAATCAAAAGGGCAACAGGAAAGTGTATGTGTGGGAGAGTGAAGACTAACAAGTGCATCACACCTAAATTTCCTTCATGTAGCTAACAGAGTGCACCAAGCAAATGAAGAGCCAGGGGACTGCAGCCTCACATGTGAATCTGAATGAAGACAGGCTGGACTGGGAGAGGAAAGCAGTCGTGGGACCTCCAAGGCTAACTAACCCCAGGTCATCCAGTCTGGAGGAAACAAAGAGCTGAGTCAGTTATAGGGAGGTACTGACAGTAAAACACCAGCTCCACTCGGGCATTGGTGCAAGGGTTGTGAGAATATATGCCAATCCCTAAGAGGACTCAGAAACCAGCCCAGGCCCAGGGCAGCCATTCAGTGAGAAAGACCAAATGCTACATGAAATGCAGGCACTGAGGCTATTCTTGCCAGAGCACAGCCACACCTCCCCAGTGCTAGCAGACCTGGCAGGTCTTGGAAGGTCGGGACAGGAATGTGCCATCTGCCTGGCCCACTCCCGAGTATGGTCAGCACATACCTGAATGCCCTAGAGGAGCTTTAGTCAGATCACCCCAAAGGAGTGGGCCTGGTATCCTGACCTATGCCTTTAAGTCCGATCAGTCCCTAGGAGCCTGGGGGACCTTCTTCAGCCTCACATTTGCTAGGTTGTCTATTCAGGATCAGCAAGGCCTCTCCTACCATGGCATTTCTTTATAACTAATCTTACAGGACTACAGTTTCAGATGTTTCCCCAACGTGACCAGGAAACAATTCGATTGCAGATATCATGACTGCAGTTCTCTTTGGCAAGAGTTTTGTAACTGTGAGATTGCATGAACTTCAGTTGAACATCTTATTCAATCAAACTAGGGATTTACAGGAGAAGGTTCCAGGCTGGTGAGTGGTCTCAACAAAAGGTAACCACTACACTCCCTCTTCTAGAATAGCTCACGTCTCTTCTAGCCACAAATCTGGCAGGGAACATGTCCATGCGTATTTCCAAACTACCTCAGTTTTGTCTGAAAACTATACTCGAAATTGGTTTCGTATGAGCCCAAATACCTCCTAAGAATTGGCTTATTTTGTGTATTTGAAGTTAGTGTTTAAGAAAGGTAGAGAACATAAAAATAAATCCGTTAGACCTGAGATTAAATATTTCGGCTTATGTATCACATTTTAAGGTTGAGTAACCCCAAAGGACATATGTTAACCAAAGTATTATGACTATAATCACTTCTCAGTGTGTGCAGCCTAGGTGGGTATAACTGTATCACTGTATCTCTCATCAACCTTTAACAGAGCGTAATCTTTACCTAAATTTTAAAAATTGATGTCATGAATATTTATAATTAATCACTTCTTGTGTGCATGCCTTGGTACCAAGACAGAACTGAGTAGGAAAATAATTCTGTATTTATACAATATTTTACAAAGCCGCTTTCACATGCATGACCTCATCTGACCCTCTGAATTAGGATGCTGATGTTATACCCAGGGTATAATGAGGGAAACTAGTTTGCTAAGCTTAAAGCAAGTTAGTCAAGCTCACTAGTGGCAAGATCAAACCAAAAACTTCAGAGTTTGCCTATCTTCTTAGTGCTAGGACACTAACTGCCCACCACAAAAAGATTCTGCCCTTAAGGAATTAACCTCTGACACCTAATGCTTTGGTTAGTGCTTCTCAGATCTAACAATAAGAACCTGGTCCAATATCATATTCTGAATCAAATGCAAAATAATTACAGAAAAGATTATTCATTAATATCACTCAAAGTCAGCAGATGTAAGTTTTTTCTGAAGGTTAGAATTATTAATGAGACTGAACTGAACTGAACTACGGCATGTACTCAAAATCTGTTACTTTCAGATAAACGTGTTTTGCTTATGGACACGATACTGCCCTCTAATGCCAGGGAGCACAGCAGTCATCAGTAATCTCAACGATCTACTGTAACAGTCAACACACACCACCCACCTCTCACATATGGAAAGACTTTGCTATGAGCTGGGTATGGTAGCACACATTCCTGTAATCCCTGCTACTTGGGAGACTGAGGTAGGAGGATCTCAAACTTAAGGCCAAGTTGGGCACTTAGACTCTGGCTCAAAATAAAAATTTCAAGAAGAGCTAGGCATGGTGATGCAAGCCTGTCAAGCTAGCACTCTGGGAGGTGGGACAGGAGGACCACAAGTTTTAACCCAGCCTACGCAACTCAGAGACTTAGTGAGACCTGGTTCAACCTGCAGTGTGTGTGTGTGTGTGTGTGTGAGCACATGTGTGAGCATGTGCAAAGCCTTGGATGTAAACCCCAGCACTGGGGCTTAGGAGAGTGGGATGACTTTGCCACACATTTTGAAGGGCAAGATTGAAGAGGCTGAATTTATTTGGCACATACATAAACAGAATATATAAAAACTATATAAGCCCTTCAAGAAATTTATATCGTGAAGAAAATAAGAAATGTAAAACAAATCACTGTAATCAGAATGTCCTAAGTACTTTAAGAGTTTGCAGATAATAAATTAGTAAAGCACAAAACAATTAGGTAAACTTCAGGGGGACAGCAGTATATCACCACTTTGGAGCACTTGATAAAGTGAGATAAGCAGCATGGGCCAAGGTCTGAGATGGGAAATAGTATAAGGTTAAGAACATAGCCAACCCTCTCCAATTTAGCTGGAGCATTAAGTTGATGAAGAGAAGTAATAGAAGGAAGGTTGGCTAAGTTCAGACTGTGAAGGATTTACAACTGTGCTATCCAATAAGGCATTAGCCACATTAAAATCAAATAAAATTTAAAATTCCACTTCTTAGTTACGTTAGCAATATTTCAAGCCTCAATAGCCACGTCTGGCTAGTGGCTACCATACAGGACAGAAAGACACAGTACTGGGCAGGGCTGTAGCAGAAAGTACAGACATTCTTGGTTTAACAACCGAGTTCCGTTCCTGTGACTAGGTCGTTAAATGAACTGGTCATTAAATGAGGAATTGGATATAGTATGTACAATACTCAGAACAAGGAAATGGGCAAAGGAAAACTCTGATTTTGCTTTTATTTGCATAACTCTTATATGCAGTAAGACAATTTGGTAATGTGTGACAGAACACAAAACTACACTACTATACTATATAGAACAATCAGCAAACAAGGTATACCATACAAAAAAAGACAGTGAGGTGCTATAAACAAGGACAGAACTGTACCCAAAAAAGATGGGTCTGAGGTCTGAACAGTCATTAAATATAACCTATTTAGGTTGTGAAACAAGGAATACTTACATTATAAAATACATAATATAAAAACACAAAATATCAATCTTTTAAGACTGCTCACTTCTCCTTAAAAAAAAAAATGCAGATCTTAACCTTGCCAAAGTCATTAACAAAGAAAATTCTAAAATAAAACTTAGAAAGAAAAAGACTGTTATTAGGAATGCATCTATAATAATAAAACAAGATTAATAAGAAGATTTTTCAATGGGTATCTTTGGGTACTTCAGGAAAGAACCATCTCTATCTAGCCCTCAAACACCTGCTTCAGTCCCAAAGTAGTAAGACACTCTTTATACACTTACCCTCTAACAGACAATCCATTTCCTTTGTGTAGCTTACAAAATTACAGTGGTTTTTAAATTTTATTTATTTACTAACTGGGTAGGTGGCACATGACTGTAATTCCAGCACTTGGGAGGCTGAGGCAGGAGGATTGCTGTGAGTTTAAGGCCAGCCTGGGCTACCCAAAGTCAGCCTGAACTACAAAGCAAGAATCTCAAAATAACAAATTTTTTCTATTTATTTATAAAATACATCACTTGAGCCCTCTCAGATTCAATAAATCTACAGAATTCTAAAAACAAGGTTCTAATCACATTATGAACCTGTACAGTTGATAGCTTAGGGTAACCTTCTGATCCTACTTACAGGAAGTCTGTAACTCTATTCCTATTGATTTCTGCATTTAATGCAAAAATATTTTCCTTATAAGCAGACTGGGAAAGTGAAATATTACAACTCTGGATTATAAAAAGTCAAAAGCAGCAGCCCAAAGACTTTAAGTCCTGAGCCATCCTCATACTGTGTTCCCTCTGCCTCTCCAATAATATTCCTCTCATGCGGCCACAGCGTTTCTTTCACATTAGTTCACAACACTTCTAGATAGTTAAAGAAAAGCAGCTATCTCTCAGTCAGTGTTCAAACTATTCTCTTTGCACACCAGGCACTGGTGATCATCCCTGCAGCAGATCAGTCATTGCAGACTTCACATGCACAAGCCCTCCTGTCATATATTAGCAATGTCCCAAAGTGATCTCAAACGCTTAGAAGAAATGTCTAGTGTGTAGAAAGGAGCACTTATGCAGGCAGTATTGAGAATATATATATAAATCACGGTAGCACATAATAAGGGTTTCCAGGCTAAGAAAAGAAATACTGGTAATTCTCTTCCATTCTCCTTGGTTAAAGTCCTTACCCTCACTGTTCTTTTTTAAGACCCTAGAAATCTTCTAGAAGAATTTTCATTGATTTTAAAACCAAATTTTTTCAGCAGAACTCAAATGTGTCAATTCCACTCCCAAAATATATTTTTTTCAGCAGCTTCAGAATACCAAAGAAAGCTGTTCACAAGGGAAAACTCCTTTAAGGCTGACAAGGCCAGTGCAAACTGTTTACCCATACCAAAACTAAGATGCAGAACAAGTTAAATGCCTCCCAGGTGTTATTTTATTTTAAAGTATGATGGCTTAGCATCATGAGTATCTACTCACTTTCAATATTTAAGAGACAGAAGAAACTGGTTATCATCAATAGTTCTCTATATGTTTCTATAGCAGTCACACCGAAGTATGTTTTATTGATCAAACACAGCATGTAAGCCACATGAAAAGGAAGACTCCCGCCTTACTAAGAAAGCTTTTTCTTCCCTTCTTCCACAACCTAGGCTTGGCTAAATGACCTCTGCATGGGGAAAGGAAAGGAAAAAGTGAAACGTTATAATCACTGTCCCATCAGGTCCTGAATGTACCCTACAGTTCCAGGACCAGGTATGGGTTAGGTGTTCAACAAGCTTAATACAAACTCTGAGAATGTACCATCTGAAGTTCAAGCTTCAATAGCTACAGAGAAACAAGACGGGAATAAAAACAGCAAGTGCAGGAAGAAAGAAAAGCATGCAGATCCCAAAGGGATCAGTACTCTAACCTTCCCGCAAACTGTGATAAGGGGCCAGGCACACTGCTGAGCAGCTGTCCTTCCCCGGCTTCAGGACAATCCAGGAGAGTGGCAGAATCCTGCAGGAGGGCTGATGAATCTTGGTCTTATCCTCCAGCATGCTGGAGATGTGAGACTCCAGAGACCAGTGTTGCAAGAAGCCAGTATTCCTTCCCTCACTGCTTAGAGAGGCCATTTCTTATTTGCTGAAGACTGGTTAGTATTGCTCTTTCGGTTAAAAAGGGCACTTCATTTCTGCATGCAAAGGGCTGCAAGAACAGCTAGATCCCAGGTTGACTTAGGGAGTAGGGCATTAAAGAGCAGTGACAGCAGAAGGTCAGAATCGCTAAGTCTCCTGGCAAAACATTTCTTCCTGTCAGCACTGGGCCTTGACACAGACACCTCTCTCCTCTCCTCAAGTGCCAAAAAGCAGGACCAGGGTGATTTCAATGGGTAGGGCTGGAAGAGCAGAGGGTTTCCTCAGAGAAAATGCTCATAGCAACCAACCAACCTCATTCACCCAAAATAGTAAACAGTTGGTTTCTCTGCTCAGAACCACAAGCTTCTGCCAGACAAGCAGTAAGTATCACATGCCAGGTTCCCTCTTCTCCCCTCTGCCTCCCTCCCTTCTTGTGTGAAGCCTGCACCAAAGTGGAACAAGGAGCAAAAACACAGTGTTTTACTTTACTTGACATGTCTATGTTTATAAACAGAAGATACCAAAAATAGAGGGTGGAAAGGGAGCACAAGAAGAAATGACTTTCTAAAAAGCCGTATCAAAGCACTGAGGTGGGCGCCATACACGTAACAGTTAAGTGGCCAATGTGCTCAGTGAAGGAAATGAATGAGCACCTAACAATCCGCAACCACTTTATCGATGACATCTCTAGAAAAAAAAACAGCTCAGTACATATTTGACTTTTTCGTTTCAAAAAGGCTTGAAAGATGCTGGCCGGAGTCAGAAACAGTACACTGGGACAGCTGTGGCAGCCCATGAACAATTTGAGATTCACACCCTTACACTGTCAACCTTAACTTCACCACTTGATTTTACTCCTTAGACATGAGAGTTCCATCATTCAAATCAATGGGTCAGCAATGAGGACAGCTATACCAGGAGACACAAATGGAAAACATACCCAGCAGCCACCAGCACACCCACTGTCATATCTACCCAAGAGAAGAGACTGGATAATAGAGCTGGAAGAACAGCTGCCGCCAGATATGCCTCCATATTCTCCTCCCAATAAGGCTCCTCAGCACCCAAAACCTGAGCCAGGTGTGCAGTGTAGATCCATGGAAATGGAGACGTTTATGCTGAGCAATTTGTTCCAGTGGAAAATAATGTTTAAGAATCAAATGTGTCACTAACATCTTCTCAGGACCAGTCAGGGTGTCTGACAGTGGAGTTAGTCTCCCCACCCCGCTTACATTGCTATGTATATGTAAAGTGAAAAAGAAAAAAAAAAATACCAAAGAAAAAAAACCTTACATCCAAAAGCCCTTAATTAAAGCAACACCTTAAAAAAAATAAAAATAAAAAAAAATAAAGCAACACCTTCTTCAAACAAGAACATGTAGAGACAATTAACTGGCTAGTGTTAGAATACAAATATTACCTCTAAATAATCTGGTGCCAAGGATGAGAACAACTAGAACTCTCAAGACATTATGGGGATGGAGGGTGTGCAACAAAAAATGATAGTGCTCCTCTGGGAACCAGTCTGCAAATTTTTTATAAATCTAAACTTAACTATATAAGTCAGTGATCCTATTCCTGAGTATTTACCCAGCAAAAATAAAAACATATATCCACATAAAAGCCATAACTGAATATTCAAAGCAGCTATATTTATAATTGCTCAAAACTGGAAACAAACTAAATGTCCTTTGACTTGTGAATGGAATTTTCTAAAAGGGTTGTATCTGTATATCAATACATGGAAATACTACTTCAGCAATTAAAAAACATCCACACTACTGTTACAGACAGTAACACTGATAAGTCTCAAAAGCATTATGCTAAGTAAAATAAGCCAGGTACAAAAAGCTACTGTAGGATGGCAGTATACGAGGGTTAGGAAAAGGTAAAACTACAAAAACAGAAATCAGAGCAGTGGCTGCCAAGGGTTGGAGGAGTGGGAAAGGGTACTACCCCCAAAGAAGCATGTGGCACGTTTTGGGGTGATGGGAATATTCTATGTACCTTAACTGTGGTGGTACCTTACCTTTTATCAAAACCTACTGAATTTCACTCTTATAAAAAAGATGACCATTGCTGCATATGTGACTTCAATTTTTAAAAAAAAAAACTACAGAGCTGGGTGTGGTGGCACATACCTGTAATCCCAGCACCTGAGAGGTTGAGGCAGGAGGACTGCCACAAATTCAAGGCCAGTCTGGATTACAATAGTGAGTTTGAGGCCATCCTGGACCACACAGCGAGACCCTGTCTCAAACCACCCCCCAAAAAACCAACTACAAAATCTTGCGCATCAAAATGGTAGAGTAGTTAAGATTACAGGCTCTTGTACCACAGTGATATATGCACACCCATGTTTATAGGGGCACAGTTTATAATAGCCAAATCTTGGAAACAGCTCAAATGCCCATCCACTGCTGAATGGATAAAGAAGATGTGGGTTTTTTTATACAATGGAGTACTACTCTGCCATAAAGAAAGATAAACCTGAGACATTTCTAGGAAAATGGATGCACCTTGAGACCATACTCTTAAGTGAAATAAATCAGACACACATGTGAATACCACATTGTTTCCCTAGCATGAGAAACCAAAAGTGTAAATAAGGACCAAAATGCGTAATAAGTATTGTAAAATAGGAAGAAAACGTTCAAATGGGGAGCAGAACAAGGATAAGGGGAGAGGGAAAGGAAAGAAGGGAAAAGTAAAAAAAAAATGAGAAAAGGAATAAAAGGAAACAAAGCTTTTGTAAATGGGGAGGGAAGGAAGGGTTGAAGGGAGGGTAGAGGAATGAGAAAAATAAACAGTTACATCATGTACAGGTACAAATTCTCTATGATCATTATGCATATCTAAAATGTACCAATAAAATGTGATTTTAAAAGAATGGATGTAGATTCTGAAGCTAGGCTGCTTGGGTTTAAAAGGAGGTTTTATCACTTCCTAGCAGAGTGACCTTGAGATACTTAACATCTCTATGCCTCCATTTTCTCAGCCTGAAAGTGGGGTAACAGTAGTCACTTCACAGGGTCACTACAAGCAATGCATTCATAAACCTGAATCACTGGTGGATAGCACCCACTCTATAAGCATTCAGTATATTTGAGCTGGTGTCACATGCAATTGCATAACACATACATATACAGATCTCTATACACACAGAACAGAGCAGAAGGATGGTCTTCATGTGGTTGGTAGAAACGCAAAGATTTTATTTTCTCTCTCTCCCTCTTGTTTATGTATATCTTTTAAATTCTGTTCATGAAAGATGTATTTCCTTTATAATAAGCAAAAGAGGTATCTGTCAAAGTGGTGGCACACGCCTGTAATCCCAAAACTTGGGAGCTGAGGCAGGAGGATCGTTGCAAATTTGAGATCAGCCTGGGTTACAAAGTGAGCTCAAGGCCAGCCTGAACTGCACAGAGAGACCTTCTCTCAAAAAGCAGGAAAAAAAAAAAAAAAAAAGGACGATGCAAGAAGGGACCCTAGGAAATCCGGAGTCCTTGTTTTTGGCTTCACTATTAATTTCTTACATGTGTGACCTCAGAGCATTACCTTCATCTCCAAAATCGGGGGGCTGGAACACACAGGGAATCCCCCATCTGTGAGACGGAATGTTCCATAAGATGTATGGTGGCACTAGGCAAGCTATATCCTTTATTTTGTTTCATTTTTATTTTAATAGTTACTTTCAGCCTTGGAAGTGCCAGGGGCTGTGGACACAGACAGATGAAACACCGGTCTGTTCTCATGGAGTTTACAGTACAGCCTGCTCAGAGAAACAGAGTGAGACTTATACCCACCTACACATCCTTCAGCCTGGCTGAGTGTTCTGACCAGATTACACAAGCAGGGGTCTGGCTGGTTGGGAAGTGTTAGAGACAGCCTCCACTAGGAGAAGACACTTTTAGCCAAGATCAGAATGGTTTAAAAAAAAAAAAAAAAAGCAGAAAGAACAAGATCAGAAGAGCAGTCCAATCAAAGGAAGAGAAATCATGAAATAGTAACTGTTTTGGGAGTGGAGGACAGAGAGAAAAAGAAATAAAGAAAGGTCATTTTGCTGGCAGTGTGGAAAGGAAGAGGGACAAGACCAGCAGCAGAGGGGATGGTTAGGAAGAGGGAAGGGAGTACTCAGACTACTGATTATCTCCAGGAACCAGGAGGGACAGGAAGTGTCTCACTCTTGTCTAAGACTATGTACACCACAAATAAACCTGGTAAGTGTTAGTTTAGATGTACTTTTTATGTTTACAAATATACACTTCTATTTTCTGTAGTGAACTGTACATACTTGCTCACTGGATAGGTATTTACAGGATGTGTTATGGATATAGTAGATACTGAAGCAGAAAGGCAGTAAAGAAATGAACCACCACAGCAATCCCCCTGAAAAAGGTTGCTTTTTTATCTGCATAAACCTACCCACACGATCCACCTGCAGAGACTGGACAAAGGCAGTAAGAGCTTGGGACTGAAAATATTCACCTGGAATCAGACGGCTTTTCATTCAAATTCCGGCTCTGACCACCTACCAGTCCTGCTCTGATTAAGTTATTTAACTTTTTTACACTATCATTCTTCTACTCAAAATGGAGGTAACATCACCAAAGTCATGGAGGTTTAGAATAATTTTGAGACAACGATCAATGTGTCAGCTACACAGAAAGTGTCCAGTAAGTTGTCCCTTCTGTTTTATTATTTAATTTAAATTTTCCATATTTAGGACAGCTCACGATCTCCCACTACACAAGCAAAAGTAGTCACAGGGCAGAAAGGAGGGAGCACGGTATAAGAAAAGATCTGTTTAGCATTACTAAATTCATATTTTATTTAATTCACAATCGTTTTCTCGTAAAGATATCATGCTTGGAACTTACATTCCTTTAGAATTTCTCAAACTGTTAATGTCTGCCTACATTACATGACTAGTAAATTAAATAAAAATCATCACCCAAAATAGGGAGCTGGTCACAATCTTTCCCAGGATTCCCTCCTCTGACTAATACTGAGTCATTTAAAGAGCAGAGACCACACAGAGAACTGACAAGTAATCTGAACAGCAAACTGTAGAATGGAGTTGCCAGAGCACACTGTGGACCAACCTTGTACAGCAATTAGAACTTTCTGAAACAGAAAACCCCAAGATAAAAGGAGTTTTCTAACTGGCTCACCCTTGAGTAATCAAGTCTTCAGGGAGAGAAAAAGGCATCACATTTAATATTTTTCAAGCCAAAGAATTCTGAAAAATTAGAGTATAATCTTCTTCTAATCATATCCTCAAAAACATCTTACTTTCCAAAACATGTCTTACAAGTGAATTTGAAATCAAGATCAGTCATTACAGAATTTAAAAGCAGACCCTGTAATACAAAATGTCTTCTCTATGGCCACAGTCTGCAGTCTGCACATGGCTGGATTACGTGTTAAGAGTCTTGAGCTCCACAGCAGGAACACAGATCAGTGAACCTTTAAGAGGAGGGGCCTGTGGGAAGTGGTTAAGGCGGGATGGAGGGTGGTTGCTGCCCTTGGAAGGGATTAATATAATTCTCATGGGACTCTGGTTACTTCCCAGAAGAGTGGATTGGCTTCTAAAGAGTGCATCTGGCTTCTCCATCCCTCTGGCTCCCTTATTACCATGTGATCTTTCCCTCTCATACAGGCTTCGTCTACAATGCCATCACCATGCCGTGTAGTCAGAAGACCCTCACCAGAGCCAAGGAGAAGTCAGCAATGATCTCCCAAACTGTGAGCCACACCAACCTCTTTTCTGTACAAATTATCTAGCCCAAGGTATTTTGTTATAACAACAAAAAATTAACTAAGACAACGGCCAAACTAATTTTACATTTCCCCCCGTAAATTCCCCTTTGAACTGAAACAGACATGATATTTTAACCCAATCACAAGAAAAGAAGCAAAGGAAATCTGGACAGAATTTTTAAGTACAGTCTATAATGTTTTATACTCTAATAAAGTAACAGACTACAGCCAGGCATGTCCAACCTGAGAGCCACGGACTGGACACACAACACCTTGCTTGCCTGGGCCACACTAAGTGAAGAGGAATTGTCTTGGGGCACAATACATATTAGATTAATGTATACTGATCACAAAACTCTCTTTAAAAAATACTTATGATTATTGTATAGGCATGTCCAATGCATGGGCTATAGGTCAGACACTCCTGAACCATACTTTTCTTTTTCTTACTGGTGATTTACAATCTCCCTTATGATGACAGTCCTCTGTGGATTAACTGCTGTTATTTCTAACCCTCAGGATCTTTTTTCCTACCTAGTACGATGGAGGACACCTGTTTGCTACCCTCCTCTACTACCTCTACGTACCTCATCAATGCAAATAGAACCCAGCTAGTCAAGTTCTAAACTTTGAATCCCTGCTCTGTGTCATCCTGGTAAATGACCTCAGGCTGGGCTGTGTATTAGCAAGAGCCTGCAGAAATCCCAAGGAAGGTTCTTCCCGCTAGATGCAGGACAGTAGGGCTACTGAGGCTAGAAATCCTGTGCACTTGTGCTGTACCACAGCTGCTACAACTGCCCCACTACAATCTGCTGATTATTCCAACATCATCAGCCAACCAGTATCTCCAAATTATGAATAGTCGACAAAATTTGAAACACAGTCTGGGGGAAAACTATCAGGTCATGTCAAACTACATTTTGCTGGCTCTCTCATTACCTCGTTGTCTGGTTCTTCACATCTTTCAAAGTCCAAAGCTACCAGAGCTCCCCCATCACAAGGTCATCTTCGTTCACTACATCTCTCAAGCAAGGGTGCTATGAATTAATTGTCCTGCAAATCCATACAGCTCCCCAGAAGTCAGAGATACTAGACGTCACACTCATTAGGATGTCATATGTTGTTCACAAATATCAATGTCTAGTTCACACAAAGACAGAACGAAGAGGAGAGCCATTAAACTACCTGGTGTCTGTAATCTGGGAATCTGAAGGTTTCAGCCCTTTTGGATAGTGAGTTCCCTCAAAGGTACTACATTCAGTCTCTTCCAATTTGGAATGCTTTATAGTTTTAAGAAGAGCAGATCGTCCTTTATCACACATGTTAACATGAGATTCTGATACCATTTAACAACATAAAATCTTTATGTGAGGGAGACTCGAATGGAATGCAGGCCCTTGTTCATGCTACACAAAGAAACACCACAAAATCCTTATCAAAACTATACTGCAGGGCTGGGGATTTAGCTTAGTGGCACAGCACCTGCCCAGCAAGCGCAAGGTCGTGAGTTCGATCCCTGGTACCGGAAAAAAAACAAAAACAAAAACAAAAACTATACTGCAAAAAAAGGTATCAACGTTTTCCAGGATTAAAAAAAAAAAAACTAAATTTATCAAATTTAGATGAGAATTAAAGTGTCACAGATTTAAATGTAAATGATAATATTAAAATAAATAGTTCAAAACTGGATTACAGATCATGAGGTTTCTTTAAGAAAAATATTTTATAATTAAAATTGCTCTTAGAAATTAAAAACTGACCGTCTACTTTGTAGATTAAAGAAATACTATACCTAGATTTCTCCAATTCCTTTCATCTCAATTTCCCAGATAATCTTAAAATAAATATAGCACCTGGCCAGAAAGCAGGCCATGGCTGGTTCTGAATCTATCAATATACTGGACTTACTGTTAAGGAACAGTAGCTTTTCTGATTAGTAAAAGTAGGCAAATGGTACAGAACAACTCAAAATTACCTCTGATCTTTATATTTTTACAAAAAACACCAGGCAACTGAAAATGATTCTTTGAACCCAAATCTAGTATCTAAATCTCTTCCCTACAGATTCAAGCAGTCTAGATGATGAGGGGAAGCAAACAAGGGCAGCCACTTAAGCGAGTGAAAGCCCAGAAAAGGGTTTGAGGAAATGACCTTCAACCTAAAAATCTCAAGTTGACATGTGACAAGTCATTTCACTCTTTAAAATTTAAGCCTGTAATACCTGCTATTCAAGAAGCTGAAACAGTACAATCTACTGAAGCCCCAAAGTTCAAGGCCAGCCTGGGCAACGTAACAAGGCTTCATCTCAAAACAGCTAAGCTAACTAAAATAATGGAACATTCTAATTTGGAATGGATTGAGGATGGAGTCCTCTAGGAAACTCAGTCCTGCCACCTGTTCATTATCCATTATTTCACAAATCAGATTCAAAACTCATTAAAACAAAAAAGAAAAGGAAAGGAAAAAAACCTTCTCTGACTAACCTCAAAAAACTGGTCATTCTAACCTTATCTGCAGCATAAAATTTCTTCTTACTTTGTAGCATAATGACATCTATCTGCAATTGAATGTTAAGTTGTTTGAGGAAAAGGATTACCATCTTTATTTTGCCACAAAGTAAAATAGGTCCTTACCCAGCAGATACTCAATAAACATGATCAGATACCCATAACATCTAGGCCAATGTCTTCCAACCAGCAGATGTTCACCGATTACCAAGCCCTTAGTAATGTTACTTATCATAACTAAAAAACCCCAGACAAAGGGAAGTAGAAAAAGATTAAACTAAAATCAGCTGCTGGTACATACTGATCAGACCTACATTCATGTCAAAATAAAGTTTCAGTTCTATCTGAGTCTTATCCACCCTTTCATACAGTATCTAATCAAGAGAATGCATGGTTTAGGTTAAATGTTTGGGTGTCAAAGATCTGAATCCAAACTTTGGCATTTACTAGCTGGTGTCCAATTTCTCTCAAAAGTAAACTTTTACTTAACTCATAAGACTGTTCAGTCCAGTGATAGTGAACCTTTTAGAGACAAGTGTCCAAACTACAACCCCAAACCCACTTATTTATCTCAAAGTACTACCACTGTAACTAAATAAAATGCATTAACATCTTTTGTCTTAAAAAAAAAAAAAAGTAACATGCATGCCATAGGTTCAACATCACTAATTTAGTCTTTTGAGGAATGTTCACACTGACATCCACAGTGGTGGCATTAGTTTACATTCCCGCAAACAATGTAGAAGAGGTTAAAATTTCTTGCTTTTCTCCTTTTTTTTTTGGGAGACAGTATCTTGCCATGTAGCCCATGGTAGGCTTGAATTTGTAATCCTCCTTCCTCAGCCTTCCAAGTGCTGGGGTTACAGGTGTGTTGCCACTACACTTGGTGGAAGAGATTAAATTTTTTTATGGCTTATTCCTATTAAGAATCCAAACCAGTCCTACTGGCAGGATAATAACATAGCAATGAGCTATCACTTCACAACTATTAGAACAGGGCCAGGGATATAGCTCAGTGACACAAGCACCTGCCTGGCAAGCGCAAGGTCCTGAGTTCAATTCCCAGTAACAACAACAACAAAAAAGCAACAACTATTAGATCAGTGGAAAATGTAAAAGATCTTGTAACAACTGTATCTAGCAGTGAGGTGGGGAAAAGGTACTCTCATACACAGTTGGTAGAAATGTAGTCTTTTAGAAAACTATTTGGGGGCTGGGGATTTAGCTCAGCGGCAAAAGCGCCTGCCTGGCAAGCGCAAGGTCATGAGTTCGGTTCCCGGTACCGGAGAAAAACCAAAAAAAAAAAAAAAAAAAGAAAAAGAAAACAATTTGGCAGCAACATTTATTTAAAAATATTTAGTCCTCTTAATTCATCAGTTACACTCCTAGGAATACACTTCCCTGGTGTGAGAAACTAAAAGAGTAAATAAGGTCCAAAATGTACAACCAATATTGTGAAATGGGAAGAAATTGTTCAAGAGGAAAAGGAACTAGGATGGGGGAAGGGGAAAAGGAAACAAGGGGAAGGAAAAAAACAAAATACAAGATAGCTATACTATACTAATCAACTGGAACGTAAAATTCCTAGTGTAAGAAACTGAAAGAGTAAATAAGATCCAAAATGTACATCAGATACTGTCAAAGGGAAAGGAACTGCTCAAAAGGAAAGAACTGTGACAGGGGAAAGGAAGAAAGAAGGCAGGTGATATAGATATAGAGATACCTTCCATACACACACACACACACACACACACACACACACACACACACACACGATAGCTAAGATAATTGTACTACTAATTTCTATTCATTGAAAGAAACAGTTAGAGCTTATACTGTTTGATCAATTTTGCATGCCTGTATCTTGTAACCTGAGCAACTACTTCGAAGAGAACAATATGTAATATAATAACCACTGTTAATTTCCTATCGTCTTGCTTTGAAATTCTGTATCATTTATATTGTTTTCTTATTCTCTTTAGAAAAATAAATAAATTTTGTTTGTCTTTTTGGAGAAAAACAGATAGTCATACTACTAGATTCTCTTAGTTCACTGAAAAGACAGGTATGTGCTAATATTGTTTGGAGAATTTTTATGCCCATATCTTATACTCTGAGTAACTACTTTAAAGATAACAATATTCAATGTATTAACTCCTGTTATTCTATTACTTTGTTATGAAATTTTGGGGTTTTTTTTTTCAATAAAATAAAAAATAGTCTTCTTAACTCATCAGTTACACTCCTAGGAATACACTTCACAAAAATACACACATCACTACATAAAACCTATGTAAAAATGATGTTTTACAGTACAGGGAGGAAAGCAAGGAGATGTGTATCAACCAACAGGGGGAATGTGAATTACAGTACATGCAATCCATGAAGCAGTATACAGCCATTAAAAAGAATTAATTTGAGCTGTAGAAGATGATATAGAGGTATTCCATTTAAGTATCTCTGAATGTGCTGGGTGTACTGCCCCATATCTTTAATCCCAGCTATTCAGGGGGCTGAGACAGGAGAATCTCAAGCTTGAAGCTCTCCTGAGCAACACACTAAGACCTTGTTCCTCCTGCCCCAAATATTATTGGCTGAGAAAAGAAAAAGCCAAACAATGAATAAATATGAGCGCATTTAAAAATCCAGTAGCAAGGGGGCTGGGGATTTTAGCTCAGGGGCACAGCACCTGCCTGGCAAGCGCAAGGTCGTGAGTTCGATTCCCGGTACCGGAAAAAAAAAAAATCCAGTAGCAAAAGAAAAGTACTGTGTTTGTTCTTCCCCCCAACCCTTTCTTTTTTTGGGGGGGTCCTGGGAATCAAACTCACAACCTCACACCTGCCGGCTAGGTATTGTGCCACTGAGCTGTATCCCTGACCCACTGTGTTTGTACATACGGAACTTAATGGGAATATGCAAGCAAGAGGAGGAAACTGTGGAGGGATATACATCAACTTATCATAAATAACGGAGGTAAAGATTTGTACAGCAATATGCAGGAGGTGAGGAAAAAAGAAGGGGAGAGAATGCAAGGGAAAAAATAAGGCGCTGAGGGAGGTGTGGCAGCAGGTGCTGTGCAGCTCAAGTGCATCGCTCCTGCTCCTGCCTCAACACTTTGCTTTTGCCCAGGACCATGTCAGCCAGGACACTGTGCAGCAGCCATGGCTTTCAGAGATGCTGGAAGGACACACACAGAACCAACAATAATGATTCACTAACCAACTGGAATGTAAAATCCCTGGTAAAGGTGAACACTGACTTGATCAGAATCTCAAAGCGAGAGGACCAATTTGGATGCCTACAAATTTTGAGAATCACTGTACAAGAAAAACACCTTGTGATGAAAGTTCCAGGACACAGCATCATTTGTAGATGAGATGTCACAAGCAACTCCTTAACTTGCACATGAGATTGAGCTAGGGGTTGTGGCTGAAACCACCACTGTAGATGCCTAAATCAACTATTTCCATAAATTATCATTTGTTTTATAAAAAATGTAAATTGTCAGATTTGTACACATAATGCAAGATTATGCAAATAAAGATTTACACACAAAAACTTCTGAAGCTATTTATTTATTTTGGCAGTGCTGGAGACTTACACTGAACTACATCCCCAACCCTTTCTCAATTTTTTGAGTCAAGGCCTCACTTAGTTGTTAAATTGCCCGAGATGGGCTTGAAATTACAATCCTCCTGCCTCAGCTTTCCACAGTGCTAAGATTACAGGCGTGCACCACAACACCCAGGGGCGAAATTTTAAAAAGTTAACAATCTTCTAAACGAGGAGTGATAAACGTGATTTTTATTTATCTCATTACCCTATAAGGTAGGTACTATTGTTCTTTCAGGAAAAGAAACTGAGGTACACCGAAGATGCTAGCAGCTTGCCTAAGGTCACACAGGCAGCACAGGGCAAAGCCAGGATGTGGGTCTATCAGTTTATTACGGTGTCCAACCTCTCGAGCGCTCTTAAGTAAAAAAAGTGCTAGCTGGTAAACTTAGCCATAATTTTCTCCACAGAATTTTCCTGTTCTCTATACTTCCTAGATTCCACACCTGTTTGGGAGAATAAATCATATGTTCAACCTTTTTTTTTTCTTTTTTTGCTACAGCACAGATACATCTTTTAAATCAGAGTTTATTGGTACATTTTAGATACACATAATGATGGCATTCATCACAGAGAATTAGTACCTGTAGATGATATAACTTGGTTTCCCCCCTATTCCTCTACCCTCCCTTCAATCCCTCCCCCCTCCCCATTTACAAAGGCTTTGTTTCCATTTTTCGTTCTTTTCTCTCTCTCTTTTTTTTTTACTTTTCTCTTCTTTCCTTCCCCCATCCCACTTGTTCACTCAAATGAACAAGTTTCCTTCCCCCATCTCACTTGTTCACCCACTTGTTTAAAAGTCTGTGTGCCATTCAAGGGTTCACTAAGCATTCACTATATGCCAGCAACTGCTCAAGGCAACTCTAGGCGAACAAGATGGACAAGATCTCTGTCCTTGCGGCATGTATGTTCTCACTTATACCCACCAAACTTACTAGCCCTGGGATACGCTAACTGTTTTCACACCTCTGCCTAGAAATTTCCTCTCAGAAACACATGAGCTCAAATGTCACTTTCTCAGAAAGGTCTTCCTTTACCACCCTTTCTAAATTACACTCTTCCATCTATTTCTTTTCCCTACTTTGTTCTGCTTAATAGTGCTTAATATTATGTTATGTCTTTATTCACCATCACATAAGCTCCATGGGAGGTTCAGCTATACAATCAAGAAATATACCTGGCATAGAGTAAGCATTCAACATATATTTGTTGAATGAATGGATTAACAAAGGTTTTTTCAATCTATTTTCTTGTGACTACCTTCTCTCACTGTATCTGCAACTGCCTCGTATTTAGTGCTTCTATTAACTTTCTTAGGGTCCTCTAATCTATGCTCTACAATGAAACCAGAGTAATCATTCCAAAATGCAAATCTAATGTCATCCTTCTACTAAAGATCCTTTAGTAATGTCTCACTGCACCTAGGCTGAAGCCTAAACTCTGAACAGGTGCTCCTGTATTCCCTCAGGCTTATCCACTCACACACAGTATATCACAGTGGCAGCAGTAAGCAGTAACCACTAACATGTACTAAGCACTTGGTGTATGCCAACTACTAGTCTAAAAGGCATTATGTGCCCTAAGTCACTGAGTCCTAATCTGCAAGGGAGAAATTACTGCTATACTTTCTCTCACATGTGGAAACCGAGGCACAGAGAAGTAAGTAGACAAGAGCCACCTGTAGGTGGTGAGGTCACTGTGCACCTCGGCCATCAGGCTCTGGAGGCTTCCCATGCTATGCTACATTGTCACTCTATAGCAACTATAATAAAGCACATGAGTCCCTCCAATATGCTACTTACTTCTCACCTCCAGTTCTGCACACTGCTCTGCTAGAACACCCCTCACGTCACAGCATAAACAGCCTTCCTCTACAAGGCCTTTCTGCAGTGCTCCACGAACTGCCTTGCTCTATCCTTCATGGCATTCTGAATGTCCCATTATATTTCCTATTCTTGTTTATCCTCACCATAAATTTCGGGCCACGCAAGAACATGAGCCACATCTGTCTTGTTGACCACTGTACTTCCAGCACCTGGCGCAGGCTCTGGGCTATATTAAGTGCCAAGTGAGTAATTTGACATGGCACCAGCACCTGTCCTTAGCTCCTCCCAGAAGTAGTTCATTGTTTCTCTAAGAGCGCTGCTCATATGCCACATATTTTAGCTAAGCTTCAGATTTTGTTATATATGAAGTATTTTAAAGGACTGCGTCTTTTCCTGCATGCACAAGAGAAGACGGTACAATGTTGTATGCATCTAACCAGGAGGATCACTGCAAGTTCAAGGCCAGCCTAGCTACGAAGTGAGCTCAAGGCCAGCCTGAACTGCAGTGAGACCCTGTCTCAAAAAGACCAGGGGGGGTAAAAAAAAAAGATTATACACTCTTTGGGTCTCAGAATCATTCCTTTTATTTCTCAAGATTCCCCCAGAGTAACCATCACATGTCAAGGATACACTCAATAATTAATAAGCATTTGCTGCCTAAAGGAGTCTCATGTTAGCTATGAATATTATCAGCTCTCAATCCTCCATGATAACAACTGAAAACACTGCTTGGGGGGGAAAAAAATGATAGATGAATCCAATTCTCAGACTGGGCAAGAATGTTTACATTTGGATTAACCATTCTGTAGTTGTTTCCAATTTTCTAGGAAGTCACAAGGCTGCCACAATGGTTTAGCCACACAATTCCTCCCTTGTCAGGGCCCAGTGCCTGCTTAGTTTATCATTCCATACGGGCAAACAACTGTACAACTTTCCCTAATCTGTGACACAAAGATAAAAATAAGCAGAGGTACTCATATTCTAAATATCTGCTGTTTCACACCCTCCCCTAATAGGGAGATCATCCGGCACAAAGACCATCCATTCTAACTCTTACTAGGCAATTATTTTGTGTCAATGAAGGACTTTTATAAATAAATTTAATGGCAACATCAACAAGAATTTGGAAGAAAGATTCCCCCCCCAAAGAAAAATTCCTGTTATGATTTACTCAGGATAATTCAGAGTTGATAAAAAGCCAAATTCCTCCCACAGTCCTTAGAGATTTGCCTCAGCCTGCAGTTATTTTCCCTAAGGGAAAGGTTCTAAACTCCTTAAACTCTCTGGTTAGCTTCTCTTTCTCATCTAGGTGGTAAACTGAAAAGCTAAGTTTCTCAGTCTGCATTTTGTATATACCTGACAGAAGCTATACTTTTCCTAAAGGAATTCAAAATGCTCATACTTATCTCCAGAGAGCTTTTCAAATACTACCAGTAACCTAATGGCAACAGCTTTGCCACTACAAAATTTCCCAGCATCTTCCTGTTTTGGCAAGTCCTGCTGAAATCCCCCTCCCCATTAGGGGGAATTTGAGTAAAAACACTGCCAGCCTCAAGTTCCCTTAGGCAAATTTCCAGCCCCAGTGCAAGGCCATGAGGTTAAACATTTCTCAATGACGCAGGCTCTCTCAGAGGGAGGAACAAGGGAAAAAAAAAAATCAAAATTTATTCTTCCCAGTGCAATAAATCAAGAGATAGTCCTTTTTAAAAAATTTTAAAAGACTGAAGTTAAACTCTATACTGTTTGCTCTGCCAAGATCCCCTGTGGGAGTACAAACCCTGAATAAGAGCTGTGGGAAGGAGGGAAAGGCAACCCAGCAGTCCAGTCAAATGGACAGAGGGTATCTCTAGATTCTCTAGGTAATCCCCAGAACATTAATATAGCATGTTTCTAGCCAATGTGTAATTTATGGCTACAAAAGTAACTAAAGCAAAGTCACTCAATTAGTGCTTGTGGGATGAGGAGTAGAGTCACACATGAAGCAAATCATTATTTAAGATTAAAATGTGTAAGCTGGGAAAACTAAAGGAGACTATATATAATCTACTTCCTAGGGGGATAGGGATATAGCTCAGTGGCACAGTGCCTGCCTGGCAAGCGTGAGGTCCTGAGTTCAATTCTCAGTACCCCCACCCCCCCAAAAAAAGCCTACTTTCTAGGGAAAGAACATAAGGTTGACCATATAGAAGGCAAAATCGGGGCTGGGGATTTAGCTCAGCGGCAAAGCGCCTGCCTGGCAAGCACAAGGTCGTGAGTTCGGTTCCCGGTACCGGAGAAAAACAAAAAAAAAAAACAAAGCTAGAAGGCAAAATCATCTTTTGGGCTGATATGGTTTTTTGACCTCTGGCTATCAGCAGAATAAAACAAAATCAGAATTGCTTCCCAGGGGGCTGGGGATTTAGCTCAGCGGCAAAAAGCGCCTGCCTGGCAAGTGCAAGGTCGTGAGTTCGGTTCCCGGTACCGGAGAAAAACCAAAAAAAAAAAAAAAAAAAATTGCTTCCCAGGTACACATTATAAAACTTTAGAGATAGAAAGGGTTAATGCTTACAAGAGCATGTCACTGATGAAAATACCATTACCTGTACACGCTTTACTTCTCTTTTATTCATTTAGTCCTTAAGTAACAATTATTATGTACCTATATGTGCCAGGAACTAAGGATCTAGAAACAAGATACCAATTCTGCTTCCAAGGAAATTACTTCCTATCATGAGACCTGCCAGGAACAATAATGCACTAAAACAATCACAATGGTGGTACGTGCTAAATATCAGAGCACAGGAGACAGGGCACCTAAGTCTCTAGGATAATCAAAGACAACGTGTATCTCAGAAGAGGCTGCATTTGACCTGGGACTTAATGGATAAATAAAAGACAAAACAAGCTGACAAACACAAACGGAATGAAACAGTGGCAAGGCAGTGGGAAGATTATATACAAAGAGCGACTGGGGGTATAGCTAGCAGCAGTGCTTGCATTTAGCATGCCTGAGGCCCTGGGTTCCATCTGCAGCCCCTCCAAAAAAGACTGTCTGAAAAGGAATAAAAAAGTAAAAGGAGGGCTGGGGATTTAGCTCAGCGGCACAGCACCTGCCTAGCAAGCACGAGGTCGTGAGTTCAATTCCCTGTACCAGAAAAAAAAAAAAAAAAAAAAAAAAAAGAAAAAAAGAAAGAAAAAGAAAAGTAAAAGGGCATCAAGTGTTCTGGAAACCAAAAGTTGATCAGTATGCTGGAGACTGTGATGGTGGAAGCTGTAAGAAATGACAAAATAAGAGAAAAAACACAAATACAGCAGTTTAAGTTTTATCCCACAAGCAAGTGAAGCATTATGAGAAGAATAAAAGGATCAGAATTGATGGCCAGAAAAAAGATTCTGGCAGCTGAATGAAGGACAGATGGGAGAAAAGTTAGGTACTACACAGAGAAACCATTAAGAAAGCTACTGGGCTAAAAAACAAAACAAACAAACTTAGAAATGATGAGAATGTCATCTAGGGCAATGGAACAAAATGGAAGAAGTCAAAGCAGAGGAAGTCAGATAGATGTGAAAGAGCAATAGAAAAGAGCAATCCAAGGTAACCTCTGGTCTTCTGATTAAGGCAACTAGTACCAGGATGGGGAATGCAGGCCTGAGGGTCGTCACTGAGAATGGTAACACTGGTTTTAAATGCATGTGAGTCATCCACATGTCCAGGTGGGAAGATCAGTGGATTAACTGACTAAAACACAGTAACTAGTCCAGGATTATATGAGTAGACAGATACACACACCGCTCAATAAGAAGTAGTTTAAGTCACAGGATGGGATGAGATTGTTGGGGAGAATGTGTAGACTAAAGAGGAAAAAGTCAAGGACTAGTTAAGGGCATGACATACTGTAAGAGAGAGCAAACAGTGCTCAGAGAGGCAGGCAACATGCTGTAGAAATTGCTGTCTATAATTTAGGGGTCCTGCATGTGAACACATTTCCTACTGGGGGAAATTCCAAGACAGGGGGAAGGTAGGTCCCTCTGCCTACTATAGAAACTGGAATAACAGATATTCTCTCACCTCCCTGGCCTCTAGCTCGCAAATATATAACCCAAGTCCAGCAATTAGATCCTCCCTTCTAGGGCGTAGAATATTGAGGAAATGACATAAAGGTAGAAAACATTATTAGAAATTATTCCTGGCATTGTGGCAAGTGTCAACTGGTCACAGAGCCAACAACAGGTACTCACTAGAGACAATGAGCAGCAGTGAGATACAGGGTCCAGTGAACAGCACTAGAGAGTCCTCAGCAGGCCAGCCCCATTACAAGGGCTCCACTAGGCCACTTAGTGTCTGCTCATTTGCTGTTTTTTATCCAGCTTTCCTATTTAAGCTGTGCATTAGCCAATATTCTTCCAATAAATTTATTGTATGCTTAGTTTTAATGCAAGGAACCCTGAGTATAGAATGAGAAAACAAAAAATAGAGTCAACTGCTTAAAAAAAAAAAGAAATTCAGCTAAAATGAGATCAAAAGTGGGCTGGGCCCACTACATAGGGTAACTAGTAGGTAGGTCAGTGATGATCTTGATGAAATTGTTCTTGACTTCTCGCACTCCATCCCTGTAACACTTTTTAAGGAAGATAAACGAGGGCTGAAAAATAGACTAAAAGAGATGAACAGAATGCTTAGCAGGCATGGTGGCACACATTTGAAATCCTAGCTACTCAAGAGTCTGAGGCAGGAGTAGTTACAGTGTGAGGCCAGCCTGGACAAATGAGTGAGACCCTGTGTCAAAATTAAAAAATAAAAAGGGCTGGGGGTATAACTTAGTGACAGAGCACTTGCATGGCATGTGTGATGCCCTGAGTTCAATCTCCAGCAATGAAAACCATTTTTTTTCCTTAAGGTCATACAGTTCTTTTTACTATCCAAGACTGCCCTTGAGAAAGTTATTTTATAGATGCTCATTAAAGCAGATGTTAAGTAATTATATGAGTCTTCATTTATACTAAATGTCAACTGACACAAATGATGACTGCATAAATATGGTTCCAATCCTGGTCTTTCAGCATCTCCATCCTAAGAAAAGCACTAGCATCCATACAGACAATCAGCCAAAAACAAACCTTGCCATCGCTCTTTCCCTAACCACTGAAAGAATACATCATCAGCTACAGGGGACTCCTCAAGAAGGAGCCTTCTATGCCCTCACGATGAGAACCACTGTGGGAATGAGAGGCTGAGAGCTTTCAAAAGATGATGATTTCTCAACTTCATTCCTTTGGGATATGTCACAGTTAGGAAGAGAGAAATTGGAACAAGCAGCTTTCACAAGCTGCCAAATCTATGTCCTAGTCTCAGGAGATAATTAGCCAATGAGGTTTTGTGGAGCTGATGTAATGTTGGCAGAGGTTAACATTTTATAGTTGAACATGTAGCCTCTTGATGTTTAGCCCCAGGGCTAAAAAGGATGACATCCTGAAAAGCCAAGAAACTCATACCCATAACACCACCACTTAGCAATTTGCATTTAAGAATAATTTGTAAACTTTAACTAATCCACCTTTTTCATGAATATAAGAGTATCTGTTGAACTATAAATTTTCTAAATCTTATTTTATATAACTTTTCTGCTACGAAAAGAAATTTCTAAGCACCTCTAAAGAACAAAGACAATTTAGAAAGCTTACAGTAATGAAAGCAAAAATTAGAAGAGAGGGATGTTTTCCAAAGAGTTAAGTCTGTTTGGGGTACCTTAATCCCCCTCCCAGCGACCAAGTTTAAAGCTGTCTGACATCCTTATAAAAACAATTTTTAAACCGAGTTATGGTAAGCCAAAAGCTTTCAGGAGCACCACATATCTCACAAAAATTGTCAATCTTAACCTCAGAAGAACTCTGAGATGCCGGAGGAACCAATGATCAGGGGACAAGGAGCACAAGTATTAGGACATTAAACACTACTGGTTTGAATGTGAGCTGTTAAAACTTCAAAAAGAACACCTGCCATTTTAATAAAAATTGCTAAGTCCTTTGACTTAAATACGCTACAATGATTTCCCAAAGCTAAGACAAATGTAAGGATATATCCAAAAGAAAAAAAATTAAAGCCCAAATCGATAAACCAAAATACACAGTGCCTCCAAATATATGCTAGCTCCTTACTTGAAATAAGGGACAAATCTTGGATAAACCTTGGGCAGAGATAGATCTAGTGAGGCAAACACCTTATAGTTTATATGCCTTTCCAACTTCACAAAAGCTAGAACCACGTTTCTCAAATGAGGCGAGATGGTTTTAAAAGCAATTCTCTAAATTTTATAAAGGAACTGAATAGCAGAATAGTCTGCACATGCTCTTCCGGGAAAAACTGTCCTGAAGAAATTGTTGGCGTAGGGACCCAGACTCAGTGGAACAATCTTCTTCTTCCCAGTCTCTCCAATACAACATGCTCTTCATTCATTCACATGTATTAATGCAGCACTCATGTACGAAGTATCCTCATAGATGGTCGATGAGAATAGGCAAAATAATAATAATAATAACCAATGAAAGATACCTGCCTTTGTAGAGTTTATAAACTAGTGAAGGAAATACACCACAGACAGACAAAATTCCATAAACAAATACATAATCTCGAAGTATAAGTAAAATGAAGAGAGAATAAAAACTGTATGAAAATAAGGTGGGCATGGGGGTGCATGACTGTAATTATAGGATTTGGGGAGGTTGAGGCAGAAGGATTCCAAGTTCAAGCCCAGCCTAGGTGAATTAGTAATACTCTGTCTCAAAATTTAAAATTACAAAAGGGCAAGGAATGTTGCTCAGTGTGAAGGCCCTGGATTCAATCCCCAATAATGAAAAAAAGTATGAAAATAACTAAATAACTGGGGTGGAGGGTCATTCTGAGACCTAGGTAGGAATAAAATAGCTGGAAACTAGGAGAAAAGGAAGGCAAAGAGAGGGAGATGGAACCTAGAAAGCAAAAGGGAAGTGAGCAGAAGGTAAAGTTGAAGAAATGAGCAAGATGAAATGAAGAGGAGCAATGGACACCAGAAAACTCGCCAGCTCTTCTGGAAGCACAATACCGACTCCCAGACTAGATATTAAATTCTTATCTTAAATTACCTAAATCAGAATGTGATCTCTGTGCATGTAAGAACCATTGTGTCTAGTGTCTCAAATATTTTTAATATACTATCTAGCCTGTATCAAACTGTATGAGTATAAGGCCAGGTGTGGTAGCACATGCCTATAATCCCAGTACTCGGGAGGTTGAGGCAGGAGGATCACTGAGTTTGAGGCCAGCCTGAACTACAAACTGAGTTCAAGGCCAGCCTGTACTGCAAAGTGAAACCATGTCTCAAAAAGCCAAACAGACATTTTTCTTCAAATTTATAAAGATTCTCCTAAAAGCACTCATATTAACTACTTTAGGTCAGAATTAATCACAAAGTTAGGGACAATGAGTCAAATGATCAAAAGCCTAAATGAAAGAGGATCTTCAGGATGAAACTAATGGACGACCACATAGATTCACTTGGCAGACATAAAACTCAGTCATTAATAAGTTTCTCAAAGCATTCTCAGAAGAACAGGGGGGAGGGAGCAAGAAACTTTTTTTCTAACCAGAGCCAAAAAAGACCTTCACACAGCACATGTTCTTACTCTAAAGATATACAGGTTTAAATTTAATTCTAACCCACAAAAACTATGTGCTACATCGGAAAAAATGTCTAATGCACGTTTATGGCAAGACACTCAAGAGGTTTTGCTTAGTTTCAAACACATGACAGGGGCTTTGGCCATGGGTGGAATCAGAACTCTTACTACACTGTAATTCAAAATAGCATTCCTTGTAATCCTCATCAACAGGTACAAGAGTCACTGTGTAAAACAAGGAAGCTGCTTGGCAAAGGTTAGGGCTTGTCCAATACGCACTTATTTCTAAATAGGTCAAACACAGGGAAAAAGGCCATCCCTATGCATAAAGGAGATCCAGGACAACAGAATTTAATACAGGCATCTAAAAGAAGAAAAGGTTAGAGTTTTTTGCTTCTTTATTTTTTAATAATTGTAGTGTTCTGTGGGGAGGGATAAGACAGTGAGGAGCGGAAACGAAAAATTACACACAGGCTCTGTGTTAGGTTGATTTAAGATCCAGAGATGATCGAGTGAGGCAGAACGATTTATTAACATGACAAGTACAGCAACATGTGAGGGGTCTGAAGTAGGCACTTCAGTGTGCACCCCCAGAGGCGGGGCAGCAGCTTTTACGCCTTGGGGAGAAGTAGTCAGAATCGCCTATCAAGAGCTACTCCGTAATTATTATGCGATAAAGGGTCTGAAGTTCACATAAGGAAAATACACTGCGTTAAAGAACAGGGATTCTGAAGCCAGAACACTGAGGTACAATTTTAGCTCCACCACTTACCAGGTGTGTGGCACTGGACATGTTTCCTATCCACTGTGTCCCTCAACTTCCTCTTCCATACAATGGGATAAGAGCATCCATCTCACACAGTTATAAGAAGAGAGAGAGGTAAGGAGCTTAGAACACTGGCATGCCGCAATACCCTTTATAGTAAGAAATACGTTTGGTCTTTGTCCCCTTCCTTGGCACAGAGCTCCTAATAACTGGAGTTTAGAATTTCCTCAGTAATAAGGGCAATAAAGGGGAAAGGAGCACCTTTTCTTATTTGTAACCAGCTTTCTTCTTCCACATCTGAGTTTGTTAATGCACTAACTTTGGGTCACTTTGGAAAGGCCTAAAATGGGAGGCTGGCTGCAAGGGGAGCCAACTGTGTGAGAGGACCCACACTCTCAGCTCCACTCCTGACTTCCTGGTAGGGCCGAAGGGAGAGGGGTGTGAGACTGACTTAACCACCAATGGCCAATGACTTACTCAACATGCACACATAGAGAAGGTGCCACAGAAATGCAAAAAAGGCAGTGTTCCCCGAGGTTCCAGGCTGGTAACTGCATTGAGGTGCTGGGAGGGTAGCACACCCAAGGTGAGAAAGCTCCACAACCCCATTCATGTATTGCTGTGCACAGTTCCACCTGGTAAGGGATAAGTCCCCTGTTTTGGTCTATGAGCCATTCTATCAAATGATCCATCTGAGCTGCGGATTGTGGGAAGCTCTGACGGTTAGCCAAATCAAACACAGTAACTGGGGATGCACCACTAGTGAGACTGAGCAGTTAGCACCAAAACTGAGTTAAACTGCAGGACGTTCAGTTGGTGCCCATAAAGTTGGATAACTGGTTGCTGGTGGGGAAAAACCCACACATCTGATGTCAGAACTAAAGTATTAATAGCAGTAGTACAATAAGAAAATAAAGGGTTTTTCTTCACACCTGATTAGTCTGGATTAAGTGTCAGTTATTACTACTTTATTTTAAACAGCTTTTATATTTTTCCTGGAGCTTTTAGAAAATCCATTTGAAACTACACATTCCAGAAACTTGTCTCTTTTATTTTCTCCATGGGGAATGTTAAATCTTTGTGCGTTTTAAAAATTTTCCTGTTTGGTCCTTTTAGTAAGTCTTTTCAGTAAAGTTTGTGTCTTACCTATGCATAAAGGAAATAATAAAAACAAGATGTGCACCCCTGGGTTGAGGCACGGCAGGATGCATGAAATGAATGAGGGTAGGTGGATGGGGGCTGAGGTAAACCTCTGGGAGAAAACTCAGGGGCCACCTAGAGAGCTGGTCCTTGCTCAGAGATCACCTCTAGAACTCTTCTCAAAGCTTGGAGGGGCTAGTGTAACATCTTACTGAGACAGCCTACTTCACAAGAAATCAGGGCTGAGAAACAGAGGCACCATAGGTGGGAAAGAAGTTCACATACTTAGTTGGGGTTTTGTTTGTTTAGCCTTATGTAGCTGTGCTACCTCTCCTTCTCCTTCCTTCAAGAGTCATTTTAACTCCAGCCTCCTGGCGCCCAAAGTAGCTTAGCGTATTCCAAAGTGGTGGTGAAAGGCAATCACCCTGATTTCTTCTGCCCAATGGGACATTTTTCAGTTATACATAAAAGGAAAAAAGAAGCGGTAAGAGCAACAGAATGTTCTATAAACTTAAAAAAAATTTAGAATAATCACACCCACTCATGTTTTGAAAAGCAGAACAGCAGAACCATGCTAGTTCAAAGGCACAAGGGTACAGTCTGACTGAAATTAATCAATCTAGTTTCACTTTGGAAATTACACAAAGAGGGAAGGATAGAAATTAGCAATGGAAGTCAGTCCTTAAATTAATATTTGTTGTTAGACTTATATTAGTAATATAATATTAGAATATTTTAGCCTGAAGGTTACTTTAAGTTTACTACAGTTAGAGATAATTTTATAGGTTTTAAAAATAAACTTTACTGAATTTTAATTTAGATACAATAAATTTCACCCAAACATAGTTCAGCGCATTCTGACACATGTATATACCTGTGTGACCCACCAGGGCAATCAAGAAATGTATGTTTAGCCCCTGAAGTCCCTTTATGCCCCTCTGTAGTCAATTTCTCTTTCTACTTCTCATTTGTTGTTTGTCACACAGAGAAATTCACATTTTTTTCCTCATATAATTTTTAAAAATTGAGATACAATTCACACACCATACAACTCAACCAAAGTGCGTAACTCAGTAGATCACAGTAATTTATAAAGTTGTGTAACCATGGCCACTATCTAAATTCCAGAATATTTTCATTACCCTCCAAAGAAATCCTATATCCACTAGCAGTTGCTCCCCATCCTTGACCAACCCCAGCCCCATGGTCCCTGGCATCACTAATCTACTTCCTGTCTCTACTGCTTTGTCTATTCTGGACATTTCATACAAATGGAACCCTAACTGACCTTTTGTCTGTCTTTCCCTTGGCACAGTATTTTAAGGTTCGTGCACTTTATAGCATATAGCAGTGATTCACTCCTTTTCCTGCCTGAATAATGATAGTATTCTCTGTGTTATATTTCATCTACTTATCAGCTGATGGACCTTTGAATTGTTTCTACTTCTGGGTTACTACTGTGAATAATGCCACTTGCTATCAACATTTGTATACAAGTTTTTGTAGGAGGCTAGAAAAACTACATTTCTGGGGATGTCTATAGTACACATGTGTCCAGAGATGACTGGCGTGTGGACCAGCAAGTACATAGGGTGAAGAACTGCACTGACTGTGGCTTTCCAATCGGCTTACAGTCTGGGTGCAATGAAAAGGGAGAGGCAGAGGAAGATGGCACATGCTCACAAGCTTGCTTCCGCTTGAGCAGGTGCATCTTTTGCTCCTATGATCACCTGTGGACATCAGAATCTAGCTTTTTCAGCTTTCAACAGACTCATAGCAGCAACTCTCCAGGGAGCTTCCAGGCCTTCAGCCTTGGACTGGAGCTGGACCCTTGGTCCATTCTGTTCTTAAGTTTCTAGCCTCTTGGGCTGAGCAGCTGGGCCTTCCCATTATCTACACCCAGACCTACTGTATGCCAAACCAATCAGTGGGCTAATTTAATAATCACACACTCTTGACATCAGCCTTGCACACTCCTAGATCTAGCCACTTCTGACCTACCCACGACTGCATGAGGCTTCCAGGGGACACCTAGGCACAAACCACAACACTAATTTTCAACTTTAACATGAAAATGAGTATCTTGTTAAAGTGCAGGTTCTGATCCTTCATGTGTGGGATGGTCTCTGAGACTCCCAGATGCCACTGGTTCTTGGAACACACTTTGTACACAGCAAAGTCTTAGAAGACTAAGGCCACAGTACCTGTTGGGTAGCTGAATGAATGTTTATACCACAACTTCTCGCTATCTTCTAAAGCCAAGTATTTCATAAATGAGTTTTATGGCACAGACTTGAGGAGTATACTCAAACTGATTCTCAAGAGAACATACTAAGAAAATGGTTCAGAAAATCAAGGGTAATTTAATTAACATTTTAATTCTTCAATATCAGTGCTTAAGATCCTATTTAAAAGGCAAAGATCCTATTTACAATATGAGTTTTGACTTTCTGACAAAAAGTACATAGACAGTTAAGGATTCTCACACTTACTTTAGGGTGAAAGAACAAAGAAAGTGCAGGAATGCACTTCTGAAACACTGTATACTAGTGCCACCACTTTATGCCTAAAAGTAGTCACATTATTCTTACCCATCAAAAACAACAACACTTAGTATGTTTTTAGTTTACAAAAACTTCTGAAAAGATGAGAGTAAGGCAGTGTGCATAGGAAGGATTCATAGCTCTGCCAAAAACAGCCTAACAGAAACACTGCAGAGATAAATTTTAATAAATCTTACAAAAAAGAAACAAAGGCAAAAATGTAAAAGAGATTTATACAAACTAGCCAGTTTAACGGAACAAAATGTCTCCTTAGCGTGCACTGTTTGGTCAATGGACCAAACCTTTCATTGCGAAAGTCCACAATCACAATTCTAGCTGCTCACTCAACACACCACACCTCCAGCTATTTCCTCCTTTTAACCACACCTACCTAGTATGTATAATTAATATGAATCTTATTTGAAGCAATAAGTGCATGCTCATCATAGAAATTAGAAAGATACAGGAAAACTGAAAGAAGGAGGAAAAACTTTCCATGAACTCCTACCACCCAGGGACAGCTATCAATATCCTGGTATAGAGCCTCACAGCCATTCTTCATATATGGATAAATGAAGAGCATCTTCTACACATCTTTAAAAAAAAATCTGGGGCTGGGGATTTAGCTCAGCGGCAAAAGCGTCTGCCTGGCAAGCGCAAGGTCGTGAGTTCGGTTCCCGGTACCGGAGAAAAACCAAAAAAAAAAAAAAAAAAAAAACCAAAAAAAAGACTAAAAAAAAAATCTATTGCTACATTAGTATTCAATCATATAAAAGTAGCACAGTACCTTAGGTTTCCAGATATTTTTTTGTTTGTGATTTACTATTTCAAATAATGCTGCTTTGAACGCTCTTATTAAAAAGTAAATTTTCCTTAAAACAAATTCTCAAAAGTATTTTGAAGTTAAAGACAAAACATTTAAAAATATTTTTAAGAGGTGCCAAGTATCAAGAGTGTTATTACAAATTGTCAGAATATCCAGGAGAATTTATCTAACAGTACCCAAAATCCCCCGATAACAAAAACTAGCCACCATACATTTTCTTAAAAAAATAGAGCCAGGCATGGTGGCGCATGCCTGTAATCCCAGCACTTGGGAGGCTGAGGCAGGAGGATTGTTGCAAGTTCAAGGCCAGCCTGGGCTACAAAGTGAGCTCAAGCTCAGCCTGAACTGCAGAGGGTCAAAAAGACCAAAAATAAATAAATAAGTAAGTAAATAGATAAATTTTTTTAAAAGGTACTTACTATGTGCCAGGAACTATGAAAAGCATTGTGATATGTTAACTCATCTAATACTTAAATTCCTGAGGTGAGTGTTATTTGTATTACTATCTTTATGGGTTAAGAAACTGACAAAGAGAGGCTAACTAAGTTGCCCAGGGTCTACACAGTGACAGGAGTGGTCAGGGCAGGCCTAACTGCAAAAGCAACACTTGAATACAAGCGCTGAAGAGGGTGAGGGGTAGGTCATGGAGCTACTCAGGGAAAGAGCTCCAAGTGGATGAAGTAAGTGCAAAAGCCACAAAGTGGCAGCTAAGGTACTCAGGGGCAGCAAAGAAGCCAATGCAGCGAGGGTGAAATAAGTGAGGGTGAGGGAAGAAGGACAACAGAGAAAAAAGACAGAGGGTTCAAGGCGTGGGGAAGACTGCACAGGGCCTTGTGAAATGCCTGAAGGGCCTCTCCAGCCTGTTCTATGAATGACAGCCACTGACAACTTCTCAGTGAGGAGGGTTATGATCTGCCTTAATTTTAGATGGATCATGTAAGTAGTACGTAAAATATTTGAATTTCCACATCTGCTCCATCTCTTACTGTATGTCCTTAAGCTTTTTTTTTTTTTTTTTTTTTTGGGTTTTCTCCGGTACCGGGAACCGAACTCACGACCTTGCGCTTGCCAGGCAGGCGCTTTTGCCGCTGAGCTAAACCCCCAGCCCCTTGTCCTTAAGCTTTTGAGTCTCAATTTCCTCTGCAAAATGTGAACCTACAACTAGCAGAGTTGTAAATATCAAATAAGACAATATACATAAAATGTTAAATACAACATACAATTAAAATTTCACTGAGTTTATCTTCACTAATTTATTAATTTCCTCTTTTCTTTTTGTTTTTTGAGATGGTCTCACTTTGTAACACAAGTTGCCCTTGAACTTACTACGCAGCCCAGGTTGGCCAAAAACTCGAGGTGAACCTCCTGCCTCAGTCCAAAGTGCTAGGATTACAGGCATATGCCACCACATACAAATAATTTCCTCTTTTGTAGGCCCTCTGTACTCACCTTATTGCCAACACCCCCCACTTAATGTGACTTTTCATGACCTTAAGAAAGCATCAGAACACCACACCACCAGCTCAGCTCAATGCTGCATTTTTGCTTGACAAGTGCAAGGCAAAGAAAATGGGGCTTCAGTATTGACAGCAGGGCAGGGCTTTTTAGCTTTATTTCTTTATCATTATAAAGAAAATCCTATAAAAATAATACATGTAGTCATCATAAAAGAAGTTCCAAAAAAAACAAGACTATATGAATCTCATCTTTATTTAATTTGGCACTGTTTTAATAAAGCTAAAACCATGGTTCATTGTCTTGGCAGCTTGACTCACCCAAAAGGGAACAAAAAAGAGGAAAATAAGATAGAGACAGACAGATGAATTCAAATTCCTTTCATCTGGATCCTAAGTCGAGGGGACGCAGATAAATCAATGAGTCAGAGAAAGGGCAGTAAGATGGAAGCCAGAATACCAATGACGACAGCTGTCTGTCTGCCCACCTGTCTTCTGAGATCACCACCACGTGTGAGATCATCGCCCAGGCCAGACAGGAGAGCAAGATGGGGTGGGGACAGAGTTTCAGGCCTGTAGCACTCTGACCACGCTTCCCAGAGTGCAGAAGGTGATCACCCAGGCACTTGTTTAGCTCCACCTCTTTATGTAAGTTATTCTGATAGAAACTTGTAATGGAAAAACCCATGAAGACCCAAGATCCCTGGGAAAAAGTACAAACTGCCTCATACATTAGAGATCTCTGACGATTTCTTCGTAAGTATGTTACAGCAGAAAGAACACTGACATGGGAGTAAGGAAAATTACCCTCCTTCCAGCTCTGCCACTAATTCATTATGTGACTTCAGAAACTAAGTTAACCTCAATGTGCCATTTTCCCCATCTTAACGGGGTGGGCCAGGACATACCTAAGGTTTCTTTCAAACTTTAAAATCCCTTAAATGTAAACAAAAGCATGAGGGTTTTTTCTTTCTTTTCTTTAACAAGTCCACAAGAGTACTTGGAGTATTTAGAGAGCCAAAACAATGGATGATGTTCATGGTTCTGGAGTTGTTTATCAGCTCTACACACCTCTGACCAATATGAATCTAAACAGGTGTGGTGGGCAGGAGGCTTCCTTAAACAGATAACGCACTACCAAAAGCTACAAAGTTTGTCTCCACAATCTGTCCTCTTTGTCCTGCCACTCTTCCTTCAATGTTATTTTTATTAACTACTGCCCCCCCAACTCATACTATTTTAAAACACACAGCTCAGAGGCAAACTGTAATGATCAGGGAACTAAAGGTTAAAGAAATACTCAGGAATTAAGAACATATACATTAAGGGAAGAGATAGTTAACAACAGACTGGGGAGACACTTTTTAAAATTATTAGTTAACAGAAAAAGTGAAACATAAACATAAGCGAATTAAAGTGAATACAGTTAAAAGCAAAACATATTTCTGGGGTATAAATAAAAAAAAGCACTTGGAGGACTTCATTGTATGGGCTGTACATGCTTCTTAGGTTGGACAGTAGAGTCCATGTGTTTGCGTCAAGCTTTATGTATCTAATATATACTCTATGTATTCTTTTGTACTTGTGGACTTTCTCCAAAGTAACAGTAAACTTAAGGGTACTCAATTTTTCACAGGACAGAAAATCTGTTCCCTACCAGCCCTCTGGTTCTCCATCCCCCTTTCCTCAGGCAGCCACTGTTACCAGTTTCTTTTTAGTCCTTCCAGAGACATCCTATGTACGGACAGATGTGTTGATGGGTACACATATGTGTGTTAAAGAGACAGAGAAAAAACAAACTGACTTCCTAACTGTGCCTCATTAAGATCAAGCATGTGTCTTGGGACCAAAGCATTCCTAGGGCACTTTCCCAATCGTTTTCTCTATGATTGAAGTCTGCCCCACCACGGCAGAGGTAGAAACGGGGAGGACTGCACTGTCTGGATACAGGCACAGGGTCTACCTGGTCAGAGGCTTACATAACAGCTGTCAAAAGCTGAGCCCTCACAGTCCTCCATTTTAAAAGACAACAGGTCAGTGTTGTGCCCCTGTATTCACTTACACCTGGTTTCAAAAATTCTATAATGTCCATCTCAGCTCATTCCTTTTCTAATCATAATGATCCAGACAAAGACTCTAACTGTGACTTGGGAACACTTATATCTACCTAGCAACATACATTATAGGCAGAAAGAGGGCACACTGCACATTTTGAGATGAACAACAATTTTAACTGTGAAAGCCATGCTTCAAGAGCACCTGGTTTGGGCAAGGACTGGTTAAAATATAGGATGGTAGTTTGAGGATCCTTTTCTTCTTCTTATTTTTTGTTGCCAGTACTAGAGATTGAAATCGGGGCCTCATACATGGCAGGCAAGCACTCTACCACTGCGCTACTAAACGGTTCATTTTTAAGAAAAAAAAAAAAAAAAAATCTTAAAGATTTGTGTCTACACATTAGGGGAACTATGCCAAACCAAAATGCATCATTTTTTCAAAAATACTTATTTTAGGAAGACATGTAGAAATGAGAATTAGTATACACTGAAGAGGTACTATAAGAACAAAAGAAGAAAGGGTGGCCCTACTGCGGTTTCACCAAAAGGCAAGATCCCACTGGACCCAAAGCATCAGTAAGAGACAGCCAGCAGTGAATGAGGAGGATGAAACTCTCTATAGATAGAAAGAATATCTCATGAGAATCTCCAACTTCCAACTACTGAATGAAAACTTCAAATGACTATATAATATAGCCTGGTACTTTGTTGTCAAGTCCAGTTCCCTAAAGTCTGAGATAGGGTAAAAAGCGTTCTATATTAAATTCTGTCTAAAATAGTTTAGTGACTTAAAAATTATGAAACAGTGCCGGGCGTGGTGGTGCACATCTGTAATTCCATACTCAGGAGGCTGAGGCAGGAGGATCATTGCAAGTTGGAGACCAGCCTGGGCTACAAAGTGAGCTCAAGGCCAGCCTGAACTGCATAATGAGACCCTGTCTCAAAAAGACCAAAAAAAAGAAAAAAAAAGAAAAAAAAAAGGAAATAGTTCACTCATAAAGGAAGGAGGTACAGATACCCTATTACTAGAAAATCTATGCTTTACCTAGATAAGGTCTAGATGTCTTGGTTTTCAGAAGAATCACTCATTTTTAGTATACTGAGGTTCCACAACAGATGCCTTTTCACTTCCCAATGCCTTTTCATTTCCTGTCATTGATGACGACTATATGGCTGTCACACTACTCTTACAATCAGGCTCAGATATTTTACAAAACCAAAATATTATTAAAGTTTTTGAACATTTAGTAATAAGTAATGGAGAAACCAGTTTGCTATTACAGATATTCCTTGTTTAATGACCTGTTTAATGACTGAATTTACAACTGGGCATGGTGGTGCACGACTGTAATCCTAGCACTGCGAGGCTGAGGCAGGAGGATCGTTGCAAGTTCAAGACCAGCCTGGGCTACAAAGTGAGCTCAAGGCCAGCCTGAACTACAGAGTGAGACCCTGTCTCAAAAAGACAAAAAAAAAAAGGCTGAATTTACAACTGAGGTGCAGTGTTTGGACTTATGACCCACCATTTGGACTTACAACCTTTTTGGGGTATAGTTCCAGTACTATTAATTTTTGCTGATTGTACTGTACAGTACTACAGTTTTATGTTTGGCCATTTCTTTGTTCTGAATATTGTAATGTGCATACTATATACAGTTCCACATTTAGAGATTGATTTACTTAAAGACCTGGCTGTAGGAACAGAACGAGGAAGGCCTGTACTCCTTCTCTAGTTTCTCTACTTTTATGAACATAAGCAAAAGAAAGATACATGCTCTTCTTAGCTGATCTTCAGTTCTACCTGTATCCAAAACCCTTTCATCCATACTTGTCTTACACACTACTGTCCTTTGAAAGTTTTATGAGGGAGCTGGTCCAACAGATGGGTGACTAGTCCTGGCCAACATATGTCTGAGGAAAAACAGCTCTTAGACAAGGCAAGAAACTATTAAGCACATCCCTTTCCCTTTTAGGGCTGGGAACACAAACTACCTTGAGGAAAAATAACCTTTTAACTTTCACTAGGAAGTTAATGGATTGAGATAATCTGTAAGTAACAAGGTGATCAAGCAGGGAAAGTTCAAATGTTAAAAAAATCTACCCCTCAGGAAAAAATATGCAGTTGCCCACACATACCAGAGATCTGGAATACATACAGGGAAAAAAATCTGAGTCAGTTTAACTGGGAGCTATTTCATCAAAGACAGATGGGAAACATTCAGATAAGCATACTATCTTGTTTAGAACACAAAGCTCAACAGATCTGTGGGAGGAAAGGGAAAGGCAACCTGAAATACATAGCATATATGAACAAAAAACTTCAATTAATAAATGACTCATTATGGTCATGTTTGCAAAACCAGAAGTAACAAACTGGTAGCAGTATCCCGCCTGTCTGCCCCTTCCCTGTCCATCAGGCTTAACCTGACAGCATCTGATACTGTGTTCGACTGATGGATATCTGAGTCTGACAACACACCACCTAAGCGCTCCCTACGGAGAAGAAAGAGACCTATCCTGCCAGAGATGGTATTTGCCAGACCAAAGGAGTCTTATTCTCCTTTAAGTGAGGCCTTGGATGGGAAGAGGTCCCCAAATACCATTTGTATGAATCTCTGAAGACATGCTCTGAAACAGGAAAACACTACAGATTATATCTTAGCAGAAGTCTAAATATAAAAAAAGGGAACATTCCCTATTTTTAGATATCTGACTTACAAGTTTAAAAACATTGTAAGTAGAAAACCATTAACAACTGGAATTTTAAATTTCTGACATTTTTAACTGGAAAACTATTTTCAGAGATAAAATTTTGAGAATCCTGAATTTTTCCGTTCACTACTTCCTTGCTCAAACTTCCCCATCTCCAAAATTTGGTCCCAATCCTATGTGTAATCAAGAGCATTTTTACAGATGTCATATAAAAGATGATATACATGGGTTTTAATATAAAAGAGAAAGAGGAGGTAAGGAAAAACTTAAAAGATGCTTTCCCAAAGACATAAAAATAGAGGACAGTGATTAAAGATAATGTATAAAACATCAAAAGCTATCTTTCATTAAAAATACTTCCACAGACAACAGAATGATTGGTCTCCTTACTGGACAATCTTAGGACCAGTAAACTGTATCTGAGTAACTACCACTTGCGATTAGAGAAAAAGTCTTTTTTGTTTGTTTGTTTGTTTGCTTTTTTTGTTGTTTTTTTTTCCGGTACTGGAAATCAAACTCACGACCTTGCGCTTGCCAGGGAGGCGCTGCGCCGCTGAGCTAAATCCCCAGCCCCAAAAAAGTCTCTTTTTAAACAATAAAAACCTGAAAATGCTGCACCATTTCTAGACCGTTTATACTTTACCTTCCCATCTCTGTCCATTCTTAGTACTCACATGCTCAACCTTTTTAAAGAAGTGTATAGCAAATGAGATTTGTAGGAATTAAGGGGGTTACCTGACTGTACAGCCATCATTAACATCTCAGGTTCCAGCAGAGTCATGACAAAGTCTTCTCAGAAACAACAGCTGACAAATTCAATGAAGAAAGTCAAAGTCACAGAAAAAAAGGTGTCCTCTGACCCAACGGAAAGCATTCACAAATTCAATCCCATGCTTGTACTCAAACCAGACGCTGAGAACTTGCTCCTGTTCTCGGAGCAATCACAAACTACCACCCTTCAGAGAAGCCCGGATGGCAGAGAGTTGAGTTACTGCTGACAGGAGACCAATGACAGGAGACCAATGTGCTCAGTGGAGACAGGACTGTGGTTAAAGCCGTGAGTGAGCTCCTCCCTTCTATGCGTCTCTAGCAGAGGGAGAGACACACAGAAACTTTCCGAAAACAGATCAACCGCTTACCACCCCCTCTTTTCATAAGGTTTTGTTCAAAACCATGATATAAGAGACTCTGCTGCTAATGCACTTTAAGGGAACAGATTAAATACCATCCAAACAACTCAATCTCATGAAATACATGGTCTAATTATTGACCTATTAATGAGAGGTGTAGAGATAGGGATTAGACACATAAGCATACACATACAAATAAATGAACGTGTAAGCTAAGTAAATTTTCTGAAAAATAATTCCAACAGCCTTTTCATCTGTGATATTTATAGATAACAGGCTAAGGAAGTTGAATATTTAACTGCAGAAGCTCAACTATTTCTCCACCCCCACTCCAATTAAAATATCTGTTTCAAAAAGTCATCTGAATACATTCTGGAGATGTAATCTGTTGTTTGGATCTGCCAGTCTCCTAAAAGAGCCCCTAACTTCTGCCCTCATGAGACATGCTATCTGTGGATAGACAACTTACTAATGCTGACTTAAACACTTTATGATCACACTGGATGTACGGAGCACACAGGAAGACAGTTTCAATGTATAAGAATTTTCCTTTTCCTGATAAATAAACTTCAATCCTTCTTCCACCAGCATAGAGCAGATCTGAATAAGAACAAACGTCACTTTACTGGGGTGGGGGGGCGCTAAACTACTTTTCAATTACATACATGGCAATTTTTATTTACTCAGAATTAAAAGCTTATTCATTCCCTTTGCAGTAATTGTTGATATTTACAGTAATGCTATTAAGATGTCTTTTTGCATATTTGATGGATTTTTAAACAGTCAATAACTAGAAACCCATGTTTGCTTTGTTTATCTAGAATTCCTCAATCTTTCTGGTGAAGTAACAGCCCATATCTTGAAAGCCTACTGTTGCAACTTTAGCCCAGCAAATACCTTGATGATTACATAGTCAAGTAACTGATAAATGAAAGCCCCAGGAGACCTTAGAAGAAAACAGTCTCAAAATGAGACAGAACAATATTCTTAGAAAAGAGAAAGCAGTACAGATGAGGCAGGGGGAGTCCTGTGGAAGAGAAAATTTTCCTTTCTTTCTCACTCCAAGAACATCATGTTTAGGAGAAGAGCTCTATATAGAACTGTAGGAATGACTCAACAGGCATCACAGCAGCAGCCAGTGTGGGCTGCAGGCTGCTCTGGGAGGCAGGAGCATTCTCGCCAGCCTCTTCTGGCAACTGAGCTCTCTCTGTCTTATGGAAAAATGGGTAAAATGGGTAAGTTTCACCCCAGATTGCATGAAGGATGCTAGAGCTTAGCAACTGAGGGAGACACATCCCTATAAGGTTGAGTCATTCCCCTGTCCCTCTATGGGCTGTACAAGTTGCCGTGTGAGGGTTTTTCAAATGAAACAAGTTCTCACAGTTCTAATACTTAGAGGAAAATAAATACAAATTATAAGATTCCTGCACAGAGGACAGTAGGAAGGCAGAGGGCCCTTTCCCTCCTGCCAAAACCCCTCTCGTTGAGAAGAGCGTTGCAATGCCACAAGGGTCAATACTGGGCCCTGCAGGAGATGCTGACAGGCAGGCAGTGTAGTAACAATACAACACATTTCAGCTGATTTCACCTTTTCACAGCAAGTCCACACCCATATGCACCTGGGATGAAAGAAGCTAAAGAAAAAACTATTTTTAAAACAAATCTAAAAGCATCTTAAAAGGAAATAAAAAGCAACAATTCTGCCTATTGCTCAGAATTTATATTTACATTCAACAGCATCAGCACAGCCAGAGATGCATCATGAAAACAGGTTTTTAAAAACACTATTCACAATTCTGAAAGTCTGAAGCCCTACGATTCAGAATAGTGGAAGCTTCAGTTGCATTACTGCAAACAGCTAACATTTCATAAAAATAGACCTAAAGTAAACTTTAACAAGTCCTCTACACACATGAACACGGTCTTCAAGTTAATAGCACCAAGGGAATGCAGGGTAATGACCCTAATTTCCAGTGAAAGAAAAGCTCTGCTTCTAATAACTTTCTAGCTATTCAATGTAAATGTAGTATGACCTACAGTCTCTACTTTACTCTGTAGGGATAGGACACTGCAGGATATCAAGATGGATTAAAAAAATTTTAACACTTATAAACGAACATTTTATAATACTTTAAACAATAATAAAACTTTATATACAGCTTTCTTGTCCCCACCCTATCAGACCCCCAAAAGGCTTTCAATGTTCACAATCCAGAGAATCCAGACAAGTTTTTACACTAGTTGACCTTCCTACTAAATTTGTTAGTTTCCATTCTCTCCTTAAAACTTCTCACTCCCTAGGATCTCATAAAAATCCCACTTTCCCACCTTCCAAATCTTTCCTCTCAGAATTCTAAACAGTTCTTTCGTTTCACCCCTTACTCCTTTTACATCCCTTCCCTGGGTAATTGCACCCTTTCTAAAGGTTTGAACTTCACCTGAGTACTAATCCATACCTAGCTCGAACATCACCTCCAAATTTCTAACTAGGCATCTCTATCTGGCTATCTTAAAACACACATGTTCAAACCCAAAGTTGGCATCACTGCCTGGCACCTACCCTTCAAGTTACACTATTTCTACTTCCCATCTTAGGTAACAATACTAAGGTCCCAAATTATAAATTTAGATTCCCCTCCCCTAGCTCTAAAGGACTAACTAGCTACCAAATGTAACTAATTATACTGTCTCCCTCAAATCCATTGTTTTTGTCCCATCCCTACATCCAGTCCTTTATTTTAGGACCTTAATATTTCTTAAATCGACTCTAGAAATAGTTTTCTAAAAATTTACAGAAAAGACTGCAGGGCACAGTGGTGCACACCTATAATCCCAGCACTCCGGAGGCTGAAGCAAGAGGATCGCCACAAGTTCAAGGTCAGCATGGGTTATATATACTGAGCTCAAGGTCAACTTGAACTACACAACAAGACTATGTCTAAAAAAAAAAAAGACACAATAAATTACTTGTGTACATATCACGTAGCTTCAGAATTCATTGCCACATGGCCAAACTAGTTTCACCTGTCCTACCTTGTGTCCCACGACCACACACAGAGCACGTAGACAATAATGCATCACTCCAAAGCGAATTCTGTGTCATCTCATTTCACCTTTATATTTTAAAAAAATACAAAACTACTTTTTAACGTTAACTACAATATGATGAACACACCTAAATTTTTAAATTTCTTAATATTAACTACTCAATATTCAAATTTTCCCAATGGTCTCATAAGTTTTTAGAGTTGTTTTATTTTAATCAAAGTCCAAGAAGGACAACACAATATAGCACATTTCACTGATGTTTTGTTTGGTTTTTGCGACACTGGAGATTGAACCAAGGTCCTTCACACTGAGCTACATCCTCAACACTTTTTCACTTTTTTAACGTTGAGACAGGGTCTCAATAAACTGCTAAGTTTCCCAGGCTGGACTTGAACTTGTGATGCCTTGCAGAGTACTGTGATTACAAGTGTGTGCCATCATGCTTGGCTCTCATCAATGAGTCTCTGGAATTTCTTTTAATCTGTAGATCTCCGCTCCTTCGTGTGTGTGTGTGTGTGTGTGTGTCTGTCTGTCTGTCTGTCTGTCTGTCTGTGTAGTCCTGCGGATTAAACACAGGCTTGCAGAGAACTCTGCACTGAGCCACAGCCTCAGCCTTTTTTAAATTTTGAGACAGGGTCTTGCTAAATTGCTAATCTGTCCAGAGCTTGAATTTGCTAATCTGTCTGAGCTTGAATTTGCAATCTTCCTGCCTCGGTCTCCCATGTGCTGGAATGTAAGTATGTGCTACCATGGGTGGCTTTTGTTTTCTTATAATTTGTTAAAGAAACCAAGATGTCTTCCTACATTTTGGATTTTGCTAAAAGTACCTCCACAGTGTCATTTATTTTTTTTTTTTAATTTTGGTTTTTCTCCGGTACCAGGAACCGAACTCATGACCTTACGCTTGCCAGGCAGGCGCTTTTGCCGCTGAGCTAAATCCCCAGCCCCACAGTGTCATTTAATATAATGCCCCACCATCCAGATTTCCGGTAGATTAGGAGTTTGGTATAGAGGCTCGATCCACTTTGGCAAGAATACGTGACAGTGTGTACCTCAGCAATAGCTTACCCATTCAGTTTCTCTCTAGCCTTGCCTGTATTAAAACCATCATTGTTACCAACTGATTCTTCTTCTTTTTTTTTTGTTTTTGTTTTTCTCCGGTACCAGGAACTGAACTCACAACCCTGCGCTTGCCAGGCAGGCGCTTTTGCTGCTGAGCTAAATCCCCGGCCCACCAACTGCTTCTTATTCATCCTTCAAAACTCTTTTTAGGCACTGCCTTCTTTCTCTCTCTCTTTTTTTAAGGCCACTGCCTTCTCTAAGAAAACTCTCCCTGACCCCGGCACTCTCCCCATCCTACTCACACCCTTCATAAATCTGCAAAATACCCCTCACCTGTGCCCCTCAGCACCTGTGTTCACCTCTATTATTACTCTATTCCTGACTTAATTCCCCCTCATTCTCAGCTCTACCACAATGTCTGATTCGTGACAGCACACATAAGCATGTGCCACATGGAAAGAAAAGCACTACTTATCACAGAAAATTCAAACATCATGGGAAGAGTTCATAACAAGACTCACTACCCAGCTAGGGTAGATACACTGCTGTAATGCCCATCAGTACACAGGCTGAGGGTGCTGCTGCTTAAACAGCTACATGAAGTACTAAAGTATAAAGTTAACATAAAAAAGGACATCAATCCCACACACCCCAGGAACACTAGTCCTAAATGGAATGAACAGGAAAAATCAGAAAAACAGAGCACTTACCTCCCCTACAAAATAAACCAAGCACAGAAAGCTGCCAACCTTACCAATCATGTCAATTTCTATCAGGGAATTAACATGGAACGGTACATACAGAAATAATGTAAGCCTTTTTATAATCTCTGTGGGATTTCAGGAAATGGGCGTTTAGTCCTATTTTTTGTGTCCACTTCTGATTTGGGTTCTCACAAGTATATGCATGAGCTTACTGAGGTTCAGCTCTTTAAAAATCTAAATATCATAGTGAAATTCCATAGACTCCAAAGAGTTAAACTTTTCTCCAGAAACCTGGTGTCAGGCAAAATGAAACACCTGAAAGATAACCCAGAACCAAGGCAAGTTGCTACAGGCCCTGGGCAGCTTCCCTGTGACCGTAACCAACTACCAACGAGGATCCCATCAAACCTGCCTTCCTGGGAGAATCCTGGGCCTTGTGACAGACTCTATTTTCAGCTTACTTTACAGGATACGGTAAATGTTATGGGCTATAATAGACATAAATATGAACATGCATCTCCTGTACACTGTGTACTGTACTTCCAATACTTTGTGGGGTTTTTTGGGTTTTTTGGTACTGGGAATCGAACTTGGGACCTTGTGCTTGCCAGGCAGGCACTTACGCCACTGAGCTATACCCCCAGCCCAATAAACAATATTGTCATTAGGCACACTGTCAATGTCAGTGGAAACAAAGACAAGGATGACCCAGACTGACACTATCCTTTCCCTCAAGACCCCTATAATGAAGCAGGGAAGAAAATCCCTAAATTAAAAAAAGAAATCATTAAAAAAAGAAAAAACGTCATGCTAAGTAAGAGTGCAAACCCTAAACTAAACAAATGTAAAAGTAGCAGCAATTAGTTGTATTTAACAGGAAACTTGGACTGCTTCTTACACAAAGAATAGTGTGAGTTGGGGCTTCAAAAAAATAAATAAATAAATAAAGGCACCAGAATTTATCAAGTTATTTTCAAATTTCAACTCCATAGACTGGAATACCCACAAACCATAAAACAACAAAACAAAAAGAAATAAGAAACCTGATCTTGACTCAGCTACCCTCTGAGAGCATGAGGAACACATAAGAAACGTATACAAATTCCTGGCCAGTGGCTCCCAGTCTGTTACTAACGTGCCTGTGGAAGAACCTTAAAAATAATGTCTGAAAGAGCTAAGAAAATTAACTGTATGTGTAAAAGTGATAGACTTCCCAGTGGCTACGAACATTTGGGGCAAAGTTCTTCCTCAGCAGTAACTAGTGAAATACAAGCTGAAATGAAAACATTTTGCCTCTCACTTTAGTAACTTAAAAGAGAAATAACAAATGAAACTATCCATGCTAATAAGCAAACCAGCCACTTGGGTGTAAGCTGACGATGTGCTTCTCACGAGCCTCCATGCTTACCATTGAGGCTACAAAGGGCAGTGTGGTCCGTTCCCTACCTACTCACTTCTCATCACTTTACCTCACCCCCTCCACTGACAGACTGCAGTTCCTTCTGGGGTTTTGCGTCTGTCTTCTCTAATAACTTTTGCCTATTCCTTTTCCCTGTTTCTCCTTCTTCTCCAGCCTTCACCAGTTATTCTTCCTTCCATTTAACACACCCCTGCTTGTGCTCTGGCTCTCCACTTAACTCTCTCTCCTCAAAGAGACCTTTCCTGACCCTCCCATTAGATCTGTTTTTCTGTTATAATATCTTCTGCTCTTTTTTTTTTTTTTTTTTTTTTTTTTTTTTTTTTTTTTTGGTTTTTCTCCGGTACCGGGAACCGAACTCACGACGTTGCGCTTGCCAGGAAGGCGCTTTTGCCGCTGAGCTAAATCCCCAGCCCTTCTGCTATTTTTTAAAGCAATTACCAAATTTGTAGCTATGAACTGACTTGCATAAATCTTTGTTTAATCTTTCTCTTTCCTAGAACTGTAAGTTCCATGAGAACAAAAACCTCATCTGTCTTGTTCATTCCTATCTCTCCAATACTTTGAACTCAATTTGAGCTCAATATTCATTTAATAAATCATTTAACATTAAAATAGTTAAATACTCTAAGTCAATATTTCTAATTCTAGGGAAATAATCCAAAACGCAAGAAAGGCTTTAGAAGATGTTCAGCCAAAAACTAAAGTGTGAAAAATAGAAAATGATTCTAACAACCAACTGGGAGAATTAAATGATGGCACAGAACAAAATGTCATACACCCTTTAAAAAGGCCAGTTGTGAAAAGTTTCAACAGCATCTGACAAATCTTAAACTACAATGCTACATGAAAGTAGGACACAAAGTGAGTGTACAGTAAGTAGTGGGCTCAAAACGTATACAAATAAACCACATGCTGACAGCAACTTCTTTAGGAGATGGGATCTGTGGGAACTAGCTGGTTGTTTTTAGTATTTTTTTTTTTAATAATAAAGGTTTCCATCTGGTATCTGTTTGTTCTTCAGGAGCCTAGCATAATGTTTAATGAGTAAGAACGAGAAACTGATTATCTCTAAGTACTGCGATGAACCAGGATAGAAGTTCTCCAAATCTTTTTGTTTTGTTTTGCTTTGTTTTGTTTTTGGTCTTTTTGAGACAGGGTCTCACTATGCAGTTCAGGCTGGCCTTGAACTTGAACTCACTTATGTAGTAGCCCAGGCTGGCCTCGAACTCACAATAATCTCCCTGCCTCAGCCTCCCAGGATTACAGGCATGCGCGACCATGCCCAGCTCTAAATCATATTATAAACAGAATCATTTAATGAACCAACATGCTGAAGATTTGGGCATCTTCAAGTGGGATATAATCTACAAAATCCTTGAGACTTCCTGAGGAACATCATTAAACATCTCTTTTGTTTCCTCCAAAAAAACTGTAATTTTGAGGAGAAATTGCCCACTCAAGAGTTTTACTTTAAAAAAAAAAAAAAAAAAGAGTTTTACTTCTCCCAACAATTAATCGGTACCTCTCAGGCAACAACACAGAATGAAAAAGTACATTATCTTCCCTTTCTTCCCCGGACGGTGAATAACATATGAAAAATGAAGTACTTCGTAAGTGCTATACACAGGAGGAGAAAGGTCACTACGAAAAGGGACCAAGAATGCCCTTCCCACTCGCATTCCCCCTGCTTACTTCTCTTCATGTAACTTCCTATTCCACTCAGTACAGCTGACCAGAGACACACAGAAACCTTACCGTTAGCTCTTTCAGAAAAATACACGGATCAGCAACAACAGCTAGAACAGGGAATTTTTTAAAAGGTAACATTTATAACAAAATTTAAATACATGAAACATCTAAAAGTAAAGCAGGGCTAGAGATACAGCTCAGTGGCTAAGCACATGCCTAGCATGCGCAGGGCCTTAGGTTCAATGCCCAGTACCAAAAAATGAATAAATAAATGTAAATGGAGTAAAAGATGTATAAGACCACTACACAGAAAATTATAAAAACCTACTGGGTTTAAGACCAGCCTGGGCAACATTACAAGACTCTATCTTTAAAAAAAAAAAAAAAACTTGCAGAATACGAAGGAAATTAGTTTACAGATTTAATGCAATTCCAATCAAAATTCCATAGTAATTTAAAAATTCATATGGAAAGGCAAAGAACAAAGACTAAAAAGAATACTATATACATATGGGGGTACTTCTCCCATGTAACAGAGCTCATTATAGTTATCATAATACAACTGTGAACTATTGGTGCAGTATAGGCAAAGACAAACAGATCAGTAGAAATATGGCGAGCTGAGAAACACACCCACACACAGACAAGTCCCTCGGATACAAATGAGGTTGCTTTGCTGACCAGTAGAGAAAGAGGAGGATTTTCAAATAAACAAGAATTCATTAGATGAACAAACTAAATTGGGTCCTATCTTACCCACACAAAAAAATATTTCCAGAAACACAAGACATAAAACTAACTATAAAGGTCTCAACTGCATTAAATGTAGAAAATTTTCACCAAAAGATACCATAAAGAGAACTGGGGATGAAGTTCAATGGGAAAGCAACTTGACCGACATGCACAGGGCCCTGGTTTGATCCCCAGCACAACAATAAAGCAGTAAAATCACATTAAAAAAAAGAGTGGGAGAAGATACTGCAAAATGTTCAAGCAACGACTACTGAATTCAAAACAAAGAACTCGTTATTCAACAGCAACAAAAAAATGACAAGCTGCATATGGTGGCACACACCTGTAATCCCAGCACTGGGGACGCTGGGGTAGAAGGACCACCTTAAATTTGAGGCCAACCTGGGCTACAGAGTGAGTTCAAGGTCCACCTGGGCTGTAGAGTAAGTTCAAGGGCAGTATGAACTACATAGTGAGATCCTGGGCTGGGGATTTAGCTCAATGGCACAGCGCCTGCCTGGCAAGCACAAGGTTGTGAGTTCGATTCCCGGTACTGGGAAAAAACAAAAAACAAACAAACAAAAAAAACCATAGTGAGACCCTATCTCAAAAATTTAAAAAAATTAAAACAGACACATAAAGTCTACAATTCCAAGTGTTGGCCAGAATATGCAACAGTTTCAACTTTCATACACTGCTGCAGTGCATAAACTAATCCAGTCACTCTGAAAAACAATTTAGCATTACCCAGTAAATACATATAAAACAGAAATTTCCATTCCTGTGCATATATACACATACCTAAGAGTATGTGAAGGATATTCACAACAACACTGTATTAATAGCCTTAAGCTGAAAACTCAAATATCCACTAGCAGAATGGACTTTAAAAATTATGAAATACCCAGGCACATTCAGCTAGACAGCCTCTTTAATCAGTGGTGCTGGGAACACTGGATATCAACATGCAGAAGATACATTTCACCATGTATTAAACTAAAATAAAAATGGATCAAACATCTAAATGATGAAACAGAAACACTTAATCTGCTGGAAGATAAAATAGGTAAAACTCTTGAAGACAGGCACAGGTGCAAGGACTTTCTGACCAGAACCACAATGGCACAAAAAATAAAACCAAGAATCAATAAATGGGATCTTACATTAAAAAGTTTTTGCACACTACAGGAAACAACCAACAGAGTGAAGAGAGAATGTAAAGAATGGGGAAAAAATTTTGCCAGCTATTCCTTGGACATATTTATATATTCTAACATCTGGAATATACAAAGAGCTCAAAAAAATTAGACCCCTTCCAAAGTTAAAGACCCAATCAAAAATGGGCAACTGAAACAAACACTTCTCAGGAAAAGAAATACAAATGACCAGTAAATACTATACATGAAAAAAATGTTCAACACCACTGGCCATTACAGAGATACAAGTTACAATAACAGTGAGATACCATCTTATTCTAGAAAGATTTGCTATCATCAAGATTTGTTATCATCAAGAAACCAAATAATAACAAATGCTGACAAGCATGTAGGGAAATAGAAATCCTTCTATATTGTAGGTGGGAATGTAAACTAGTACAAAACTATGGAGATCTGTATGGGGATTCCTCAAAAAACTAAAAGTAGAAATTCCATTTGACCCAGCTATTCCCCTTCTAGGTATCTTCCCAAAAGAGTTAAAAGTTATCATATTACAGGGATATATGCATACCTATGTTTGTAGCAGTATAATTCTTAATAGCTAAATCTTGGAAATGGCCTGAATGCTCATTAACAGATGAATTGAAAACATGTGCTAAAAAAATAGAAAATAAAACAATATTGAAATTCACAAGGGCCAAGATATAGCTCAGCAGTACAAGCACCTGCCTGTCAAGCGCCTGCCTGTCAAGCGCAAGGTCCTGAGTTCGAGTCCTGGTACCAAAAAAATATTGAAATTCACAGTCTTACCCCAGAAAGACTGGCCACCATCAAGAAATCAAATGAAAACAAGTATTGGTAAGGCTACAGGGGAAAAGGAACCTTTCTACACTGCTGGTGTAAATATAAACTGGTACAACCACTATGGAAGTCAGGATGGAGACTCCTCAAAAACTAAAACTAAAACTTCCCTTCTACTCAGCTATTCCCCTTTTAAGTTATCTTCCAAAACCAGTTAAAGATATCATATTTCAGTGATATGTGCATACCCATATTATAGCAGCACAACTCATAATACCTATAGCTTTGAAGTGGTCTATAGGTTCATCAATAATTGACTACATAAAGAAAATGTGGTATTTACACACAATGGAGTGCTACTCTGCCATAAACATAAAACTTGAGCCATCTGTTGGTAAATGAATGCAACTTGAGACCACAATATTAAGTAAAATAAGTCATATACGCAAGTTTAAATATCATATATATGTATGTGTGTGTGTGTATATATACATATGGAAAGGGAGAATGTAAAACAGAAGATACAAATAGGAAGAAGGTAGATCTTTTTCAAATGGATGGAGGAACAAGAGATGAAGGGAAGGGGGAGGGAGAAGAAGAAAAGGGGATGGGACAAATGATGAAAACAGAGCTTTTGCAAATGGGAAGGGGACCAAGAGTTGGAAGGCAGGGGAGGAGTAAGGCATGGAAAAAAGATGTGTTCTGTACATGAACCAATTCCCCACAATAAATGTAATCATTATGTATTGCAAATATATTAATAGAAAAATATAAAAAATTAAATTATGGGATAGTTCTCCATGGAACATCCACTATACAGCAATAAAAATGTATGAATTACAGTTATACACTAGATGAACGAAGACCATCTATTTCAGTAAAAGAGGAATACAGAATCATTCCATTCATGTAAACCTCAACTAACCTGTACCATTTAGGAATCAACATATAGTTGATAAAAGGAATGATTTTCTACAACGACACATTTATTCACTGCGTTCCAAACCCCCATGAGCTGAAGTCACAAGGTCAGATCATTACAGAAGGCTTTTCCAGGCTTCTGCAAGATCAGGCTGGACAGGACCCAGGGCAGATCGATTGTGTCTTTCAGATATAAGCACTCAGCTTTTAAAACAGACGAGTGATATGAAAAAAATATGCCTTAAAATTTCTTACTGTATTTTTCCAATAGGCCACCAAAGCCTCAGTTAACCACAGGAATCTCCTCTTTAAAGGCTCCAACCCCTCTGTCTAGGAAATAGGTGTCAGGACCTTGCCTCCCTACTATCCCATAAGGACCCTTACTAACCAACTGCTTTTTCATGTAAGACAGTTTTCTAAGTGAAACAGATCTGAGAAGTAAATTTCTCAGTCTATCTTCTCAACACACACTACAACACCCTCATTCATGATAAAGCTCCTCCTAGAATGCAGGGATTGATTCCGTTCTAGAGTGCCACAATCTTGTTAGAGATTTTCTACTTCTGCTTCTGCTTCTACCCTTCCCTCCCTACAAAAGTCCATGCAAAAACCTAGTATAAAATTTAGTAATGCTTTTCTCAGCAGCACCGCCTCTTTCCCTAGGGCTGAATGATACGAACAAAATTTAGGAGGTGGGTAGAGAAAGACAGTAAAGGTTCTGTGCAGAAAAGACAGAGGCTGGAAAGGTGGAGTGAAAAAGCCAGAGAAGGGTACAGTCACAAATGCCAGCCAAGGAATGGTTTCACACCTGAGAGAGTGGCCAACCATGTTAAATGCTGCAGAGAACTCAAGCAGGATAAAGACTGGAGGACCCAATCCACCTGCAGCACCTAACTCCAGACAGGACTTAGGAAAGACTTCAAAGAGGCTGAAAGCTGAACAGAATCCTAAGGACAAGTAAGAAGCAATAAGAAGACTAGGAAAAAGAAAGAGCATCCCAAATAGCATGTATGTAGAAAAGGCACAGGGGTTTTGAAGATGTGGTGTTTCTATATTCCAATATTCAACAGAAAATACCATTATAAAAATACCATTTATAATGTCTATGAAAAAGGATACAGAGCAGTGAACCTAATACTGTAATATTTGTATGACCATTATGACGTTAATAAAGATGTGTAAGACACTGAAAAACACCTATTTAATCAAAGATAAAACTAATTAATAGACAAGAAGACCCATATATTGTAAAATGTATATTCTCCATTTACTTATAAATAATATATTTTATATCAAAATCCCAAAAGACATACACATGAACTTCACAGCAACATGATCCATAATAGACCTAATTTAAAGCAACCCAAACGTCCAGTGAAATGAACCAAAAAATTGCAGTATATTCATACAATGATTATATAGCAATGAAAATAAGCTGTAGCCACAAACAATTCAAAAACATATCAAGGAAGACACAAACAGAATATAGGCAGTATGATTCTACTCGCATAAAATTTATAAGCAAGCAAAATGCCCTGCACGGCGACAAGTACCTGCAGCCTCAGCCATTTAGCAGGTTTAGGCAGGAAGACTGCTTGACCCCAAAAGTTTTGAGACAAGCCTGAAGAACATACTAATATCCTATCACTAAAAAATTAATTTAATTTAAAACAAGCTGATGCACTTGGGAAGCTGAGGCAGCAAGATCACCGTGAGTTTGAGGCCAGCCTTGGCTACGTAAGCAAGTTCAAGGCCAGCCTGCACTACATAGTGAGATCCTGTCAAAAGAAAGGAGAGAGGGCTGGGGATTTAGCTCAGCGGCACAGCGCCTGCCTGGCAAGCGCAAGGTTGTGAGTTTGATTTCCGGTACGGGAAGAAGCAAAAAAATAAGAAAGGAGAGACAGAGATGGGAGGAGGGGACAGAGACAGAGACACAGAGAGAAAGGAAGGAAGGAAGGAAGGATACAAAACACAGAGACACAGAGAGAAAGGAAGGAAGGAAGGAAGGAAGGAAGGAAGGAAGGAAGGAAGGAAGGAAGGAAACAAAACAAAACAAAACAAATCACCAAGCAAAAGAAACCTATGGTGTTAGAAGTCAGGATAGTAATTTGCTTTGGCCAAGGAAAAAGAGGACTCAATGGGAGGAGCTATGGAAGAGTTTCTGGGAGTGCTGATAATGTTTTATTTCTTCACTAAGTACTAGCTACACATACAGGTATATTCACTTTGTGATAATTCAATAACAAGGACACTTACAAATGGTGTGTTATTCTGTATTTATGTTACACTTCAGTAACAGTTAGTATACTAGGGTCAGCAATTTATTTTGCATCAAAAACAAGATGGACTAATGATAGAAATAGATGAATAAATACATTATTAAGCAAGTATTATAAAATGGCAGACTCTCAGAGCAGGGCAAAAGGTCTTTATAAAATTCTTTCTACCTGGGTGAGGTGGCACACGCCTATAATCCCAGCACTCAGGAGGGGAAAGCAGGAGGATGGTGAGTTCAAGGCCAGCCTATACTACTACATAGTGAGATCTCAAAAATAAAAAAGAAAAGAAAAATGGAGCAAAATTCTTTCTACTTTGTTTTATTTTTTTTCATGATGAAACACGAGACAAAAATAGTCCTGATGGCTTTTTTGCTCTCAGCAGGACAATTCTACAATCATCAAAAATTAAAAGGGCAAGAAAAACCAAGACAACGTGGAAGAAAATGGCAAGAAGAGATCCATTCTAACGGGGAACAAGACACTACTAAGCAACACACACTATTAAGCAGCTAAAATGATACAGTATTGACATAAAGATGGACAGAAACCACTGAAACAGGACAGAGAGCCTGAAAACTAATTCATGCACACACACAGAAAAAATTAAGGTTGGTATTCAAGATCAGAGGTGAAAAATCAGATTATTCAATGAGTGTGGATTAATGCATCAGATTAATACTTGAGGAAATATAGACTATATCTTTAACGATTCACAAGGTAAATAAATAATAACACAGAATACAATATATTGTATTGTACACAGTACAATAAACAAAGAATACAATATAAAGATGGTCTTTGCCTTACAATGGTTCAACTTTGTAATTTTTTGACACTGCAAAAGCATACCCACACAACCATGCACTTTCAGTAGAATATTCAATAAATTATGTGAGCTCCAGTACTTTAGCTTGGAGTTAGATGAGTCTGTTCAGTTGTGGGCTAATGTGTTTTGAGCACATTTAAATTAGAATAGGTTTACAGTTATGATGTTCAAGGCCAGGCGTGGTGGCACACGCCTCAGGAGGCTGAGGCAGGAGGACTGTTGTAAGTTTGAGGCCAGCCTGGGCTACAGAGTAAGCTCAAGGCCAGCCTGAACTGCATAGTAAGACTCTGTCTCAAAAAGACCAAAAAAAAAAAAAAAGTTATGATGTTCAGTAGATTAGGTGTATTTAATGCATTTTTGACTTGCTGTAGTTTCAACTCACAATGGGTTTATCGAGAAAGGCTCCCACTGAAGTCAAAGCATGTCCATAGTTTTCTAAGTAATACAGTATACTGTTAAATCCATATATAATTTAAAACATGAGAAGTATTGTATTTTGCTTAGGAGTATATTTATATATAAAAATATAAAAATATATGACAATGGAATACCAAATTCAAGCTGGGCATGGTGGTGCACGCCTATAATCCCGGCACTCGGGAGACTGAGGCAGGAGGATCATTGGGAGTTTGAGACCCAAACTTAACTTACATTGATACTTAGCAAGTATTTATGATACTTAACAAGTATCATACTTAACAACATTGAAACTTAACAAGTATTTATGAATGAATGGATTTATGGAAAGAACAATGTGGGGGAAACAAAGAAAAAGATAAATCAAAAAGCAATTATAATCCAAGCAGAAGATGTTATGCTTATAATGATCACCTAAACTTACCACTTCCACCTCTACTTTACAAGAAACATTAAATTAGAAACTTTCAAGAGACATGAAATAAACACAAAGAATCTGGTTCAAATGAGGCAATGTAATAATTCCACATGTACTCACCATTCTTCCGCTCACTAAGTGGGGGTAAATTGGGATTCCTGCCAGGGTGGAGGCCCAGGGTCAGCTCGGGCTGCAGGGAGAGCTCCTGCAATTCATTGGCAACAGCTTCACTCTGAGGGCTGGGGGCGGCAGACAGGGACAGGAGCACCGGTTCTTCGTCATTTTCGCCAGCCCCACCTCCGTCCAGCCCATTCACAGCAATGACGGAAGGGGGCAGGCACACCACACTGGAGAAATCCACTTTGGCTTTTGTAATGGCAGCTTGGAAATGGAAGAAGAAACAAAAAGTTAGATGGTACCAAGAGGAAACCTATCAATGAGTATGCACTGAATTTTAATGTTACAAATTATATAACTAGCAAAATTGCCATGATTCTTAAAAGCTTTTTGTGAAGTAAGCTAGCATCGTTGTTAAATACACTCACAGAATGCATGATATCTCAATGCTGATACTGTCCTCAACTAGTTCACTCAGTTCAACATATGACTGAAGTAAAAGCAGCACACATGCATATGTAACAGATTAAGAGAAAATGCTGATGAATAAGAAAAAGCTAGGAGATAAATATTACCTTCAACTACTATGGGCAACTATCTTGAGAAATGATATTCATTGAGTAGCCACAAGGTATTAAAGCATCACAATGTACCAACATAATGTGCGGGAGAAATGTCTTTAAGAAAACAGTAGTACAACACTTGCCTAGTGTGTGTGCAGTGGTGGTTTGAATCCCTAATATGGGTAGAGGGATTTCCAACTCATTAGATTTCACAAAGAAATATTAATACAGAGATGTGTGTTTGACAATAGATATTCACCCAAATACTTTAACTTATATGAATACTCAGTAAGATACTCAATATTTAATATCCTAACTCCTAAGATATTAAAACACCTGGTAACATGAAAAGAACAAGATCTTTCAAGATGACAAAGTGTGGTGGCACATATCTATAATATCAACATTCAGGAGACTTGAGATCAAGAGTTCAAAACCAATCCTGGGCAATATAGCAAGGCCCCATCTTAAAAATGAAAAGAAAAATGACAAAGAATGTATGTAATGTGAAAGTCTTTTCAACAACACAAGAACAATGATTGCCAAGAATGGTGGAACATGCCTGTAATCCCAGCATGCAGGAGGCTGATACAGGAGGATATCTGTGAGTTCGAGGTCAGCTTGGGCTACACAGCAAGTTCAAGGCTAGTCCTAACTACATAATGAAACTGTCTCAAAAACAAAAACAAACAAATAAAGAATGATTAAATTGCATTAGGAAAATGTGCACTCACTGAGTCCTATACAATTATTAATAATAACATTTTTGGTGGTAAAAAGGATTGAAATTAGAGGTGTTCTACCACTGTTATATCCCTACCCTCCTTTTTAAAATAATTCTGAGACAGGGTCTCAATCTTGCAATGCTCCTTCCTCAGCCTCCCCAATAGCTGGGATTACAGGCATGTGCTACTACTGTGCCTAGCAAGAAAAAATTTTATAAAGCATTTCAAATGTGGAAATGTTTATTCTAAAGTTACATTTAAGAAAAGTAAAATATAAAAAGGCATACTCATACATAAAAACATTACCCAGATAAAGTAAGTTTATAAAGAAGTACACCAAAAAAAAAAAAAAAAAAAAAAGAAGTACACCAAACATTAAACAGGTGTTTTTGCTTTAACTATGAAAGTTTGCCGAGTATGGTGGTACACTCCTGTAATCCTAGCACTCGGGAGGCTGAGGCAGGAGGACCATTGCAAGTTTGAGACCAGCCTGGGCTACAAAGTGAGCTCAAGGCCAGCCTGAACTGCATAGCAAGACCCTGTCTGAAAAAAGAAGACAGAAAAAAAAAAAAAGTTTTTCTTTTTCTTCCCACATTTATTAATTTATTTTAAATTGACAAATTACATTGTATATATTTGTTATATACACATGATGACTCAAAGCACATACCCACTGTGAAAAGGTTACTTTCTTATAGATTCCACGTTTTCTCTAAAATACTTATATTGACTGTTTTTATAATGAAAAATCTATAGTCTTTGATCTAGAAAGGAAAATTATCTGGGAGCTCTCTACAGACTAGAGCAAGAACTTCAGAAACTAAAAATATATTAGCCATAAAATTAAGAAAAGGCACTGAAAACTGAAAGACTTTCTACCTTCAAATAAGACAACAAACCTAATAATGAACCTGATTGTAGTTCTAGGTGATAGAACTCAGAAATGCAAAATGGACTGGGGAAGGTCCAGGTAAGAGTAATCACGATGACATCATGAAGAATAAAAACATTAAGAAGGACTTTCTACCCCTAAAAGAGCTGCAAAATTTGAGACAGGCAAGTTCAAAAGAAAAGAAGTGTCGGGGCTGGGGATTTAGCTCAGCGGCAAAGCGCCTGCCTGGCAAGCGCAAGGTCGTGAGTTCGGTTCCTGGTACCGGAGAAAAACCAAAACCAAAAAAAAAAAAAAGAAAAGAAGTGTCAATGAATAGCCAAAGCAGTAATATAAGCATACACTGGGAAAAGGGTGTGAACAATTTTTTAAGGGCTTGAACCAAAGGAATTATCAAACAACAAATCTGTACTATGAAAATTCAGAATCTAACCTTTAAAGATTTTCTATCTTGCCTATGATTTATTTTCATTTAAACAATGTCTCAGTATATACTGGAAAAACAACTGTTATAAAGGATTAATCTGGTCCAGTATTCCTTTTACCATTGATTCTGAACATGTGCTTGCTTCCTTTGATAGCAGCCACTCCAAAATAAAAAGACTTCAATTTATAACATTCATGGACCTCCAGGAAACTAACTTCCTTAGGGAGTCCTCAATACCAGCCCCTCTAAAATACAATGGAATGTGAGTTAACAAAAAACCCTTAAGTGAGTTCAATAAGGGGAGGGGGAGGAGGATGGTATAAAAAATTTAGCCTAGAAGAGGGTGTGGTAGCATATGCCTGTAATCCCAGCACTCAGGAGGCTGAGCAGGAGGACTGACAGGAGTTCAAGGTCAGCCTGGGCTCTGTAGTGAGTCCAGGCCAGCCTGAACTACACAGCAAGAGCTTTGTCTCCTCACTCCCCGCCACAAAAAAAAAAAAAAAAAATTATCCTAGGAGCTAGGAAAAATGGCTTCACATACAGAAACAGGTTTTCAGTAAACCACCGTCAAATGTTTATGGATTATAAATGTTCACATTAGGGGCTGGGGTGTTGTCCCTCAATGGCAGAGCACATGCTTAGCATGAGACTCACTCCTCAACATCAAAAAAGAAACCTGCTAAAGAGTTCACACCTCTCACTAAGAAACTGACAGATTTAACTGTAACAGCAACAACTGTGTATCTAGTAGATAGACCCTGCAAATAATATTTGCACAGAGCAAGCACTCAATATGTATTTGTTGACCTAACAAAGAGAAGCAAATTAAAGATACACAAAGATCATCTGGGGCCCAACGAGGACAGGTCTTAAGGGGAAATCTGGATAACACAAGGAAGGCTGTACAAAAGATACAGAACCACTAAGAATAATGTTTGGAAGTCAATGATAGAAACCAGCAAACCATTCCACCGAAGTACTGTGGCTAAAGTGTTGGTGCTAGGGCCATGTGTGGGGGTACACATCCGTAATCCCATACTTAGGAGAGTGAGGCAGGAGGATCAATGCCTGGTCTCCAAAGTGAGTTAAAGGCCTGCCTGAACAACACATAGCAAGAACCAAAACAATAAAAGTGTTGGTGATACATGAAATTCTTAAACAAAAAGCAAACGCCCTTTATTTCAGACCTGACACCACCTCTAATACCGTAACTAGATGTGTGATTAAGTTAACTTCATATTACTTGGGCTGGGGATGTAGCTCCATGGTACAATGCTTGCTTAGCATGCACAAGACCTTGGGCTCAATACTCAGTGCTGGAAAATATAAAATAAAAATTATTCTACTTGGAAGGAGGGATAGTAGTAGAATGCAAATAGTATCAGCAATTTTACAGTATTTACCAGATTAAATGAAAATCTCAAATACTAACTACCTCATAACGTCTCAATTTTTACATAATTACAAAAGAGACCAACAGTTAAATGTCAGTATGTCAATGAATATCTTATTTTCAAATGAGTGGTTTTTGCATTGAAAGTGACCTGGCAGGGCTGGGGATATAGCACAAGCGCCTGCCTAAAAATGGCCCGGCAATCGTGTTTAATAGGTACAGAATTTCAGTTTTACAAGACAATAAAGTTCTAGAGATGTGATGTACAACATCATAAACATAAATATACACAATTGAACTATACACTTAATTAAGAGTTATTTAATGTTACATGTGTCTTTACCATATCATAGTTATTTAAAAATAGCTTGACAAAACGGCTGCTTAAAAAATATTTCTTGCTGGGCACAGCATTGTATATGTATAAGCCCAGCTCCTCAGGAGGCTGAGAAAGAGGGATGGCTTGGGTCCAGGAATTCAAGGCCACCCTGAACAACACAGCAAGACCTCATTTCAAAAACACTAGCAACACAAAATTATGAAAATAATTCATACTAAACTCGTATCATTCTGTGAGCTTAAAAGAGTAGAAGTATACAATCTTTAAGAGTCTTTTCACTAATTCAGAAATAACCTTCCCCTTGATTTCAATTAGGTAACTGTCATTACTGCTGAATTCAGAGGTCTGACATTCACATATATCACTATTCCCAAGAGGCAAGATCATCTGATACCATGACTGTTCTAATGAAGCATGAAGTTAAACTGCGTGAGTTTGTGAGTCTAGTATGCATTTGGTGCACATATTCAGTACTTCTAGAAAATTTTTTTATTTAAAAGAAACTTTGAGGGAAATGGCCCACAAGAGAACGTGAACCTGAGTCTAGTTTTAGGTATGAAAAGTAAATGAAGATTAACGTCTCCATTTTAAAACTAAAAATGTATCCTAAAACACATTTAGTAGATTAAAGAAAAGTATCAATTCTGTTGTTATCTGGACTACAACTATAGTTACTGCTAACCAGAATTTTTAAAGAAGCAATTTGAAAAACTGTTTTAACAAATGTTCTATTCAGAATTTATCTTAATAGCTTAGTAACTCATTAAGTTCTATATATAGTCTTGAAAAGTGCATTTAAAATTTTATGTATACACTTTACCACACATTATTACTAGGTAAATTATATGCTCTGGTAGAATTTGTTAAAGTTTCAGGATATATCCTTTTAAAATGACAACATTAAACAATATCACAATCAAATTTTTCCTTAACGGTTATGGAGTAGCAGAAATAAGGGGAGGGTAGATGAAACAAGAGTGGCAGAAAGACAGTAACTGCTGAAGCTGCGTACTGAGTATATGAAACTACCATAATCATCTCTCTACATTTGTGTATGTTTGGTAAGATTTTTATCAATTTTTAAAAATAAAAGAGTCTTTCACTGAACAAAAGGAAACCTTAGTGGAGCATAAACCAAGGATGTCTTAACTGTCACTTTAAGAAAATAGACCTGCTGGGCATGGCGGTATGTGCCCATAATCTCAGCACTTTGGAAGGCCAAAGCAGGAGGACTGCAAGTTTAAGCCCAGCCTGGGCCATTCTCTCAAAAAATAAAAAGGACACGGCTGTAGCTAAGGGGAAATCTTTGAGTTCATATCCCAGTACTGGGGGGAAAAAAAATAAGGAAATGAAAAACAGACCATAAGTATAAGCACCGACAAAAAAAAACAGAGAATAGTTTGGAATAAAATATATATACTGATTCACGTCTCTAGCAAACACATTATTCTCTACTTATTCTGAATAGCCTATAGGAGAAAATCCCAGTAAAGAGTGACAATCTAGAGGCAAGACCCCAAAATGCTGAGGACTACCTAGCCATTGGCAGAATTCAGTCCTTCCTATCAATTCCCAAATATGCCTAAAATATTATTTATTATAAAACTTGCATCTTGTTTTAGTGCTATAAATGTACAATTCTACTGACTCCAAACTTTGTTTTTCATCAGAGGATCACTAACTCCAACTTCTGGGCTGCTGATTCCCATATGATCAGTAGCAGCCAGAACAAAAACAACATGGGGACAGGGTCATCTCCCACACCCCATCTGTTCCTGGCCTGATTCCACTTCATCTTTCCTCCACCCCACCCCACCCTCCGGGCTGCATGCCTTCTGCCAGAGCACAGCAACACACGTAACCAGAAGCAACAGCACAAAACGTGTTAGAGAAATGGAGAGCACAGGCAGACAGCTGATAACCTTACATGTAAGTACTAGACTGGCAGGACCCTTTATTATGGGCCATGACAGAGTTGGTTTCACATCAACAAAAGGTAAAGCTCTTTTGATTACAAATTCTTCTATATAAAAATTGTTAATAAATTAATGATCTTTCTTTCAGCTGGCCAGATTTTTGTCTTCAATACCGCACAGAAAAGCAAATCATAGCTGGTCCTGGTGGCACATGCCCATAATACCAGCACTTGAGAGGTTGACACAGGAGGATCGCTGTGAGTTCAAGGCCAGCCTGCGCTACAAAGTGAGTTCAAGGGCCGGGGATATAGCTCAGTGGCACAGTGCCTGCCTGGCAAGCGCAAGGTTGAGAGTTTGATTCCCAGTACCAAAACAAACAAACAAACAACAAAAAAAAAGTGAGTTCAAGGCCAGCCTGAACTGCAGAGTGAGACTCTGTCTCAAGAAACAAAAACAAAAACAAAAACAAAAAAAAGAAAGAAAAAGGAAAAACACAGTGATAGTGAAGCTTTTAGAGCTTTCAAGGATAAACAGCCCCCTGCAGCTCGAGTGCCACAGGTTTGCCACTACTGTCCTAGTACCTAAGCAGATGTCAGTGTATGTATACATATACACACACATATAAATTTTGGCAAGAAAAGATACACATCAGCTGAACTGTGGAGGACCACCTGGGCCACTCTCCTTGAAGGAGGAGCAGTTGTCTCCACTTTGGCTGAACCTGGCCCTATTTCCATGTACTGGCATGTACAGAGCTGGCTAGGACTTTTCCTTATTCCTTCAATTGGCTTTAAGCAATGCACATTGGTCCAGCCAAGGTGCTGATGGTATTTGAAGAATTTCCTGAGAGCTTGCTTCATATACACTACATACTCTCTTGGGTCCCATACTAGAAAAGGAGGGAAATAAGGCTTGATCAACTGTCCTAACCTCTGTCACTACCATAGCCATCACCTATGGACGTCTTAAAAAACTACTCAAGGCTTCTGGAGATGGCAGACAAAAAGGTTCCTATTGCCTCTTCACCTCTGAAATCATCTAAAAGCAAGTACAAGAAACATACAATCCTCCTTAAAATAATGGACTGCGCAGGGAAGAGTAGTATAACAGATGAAAAGGGATTGCAAATTCCAGCACCTTTCCCTCCCACCAACAGACTCCCCTTGGGTCTGGGCAAACCTCTGCCGTGCCCTACAGCACCCAGTGAAAGTGATGCTATACCAGTTGCCAGTCTAGACTTTACGAGGACTGGCAGCACCTACCTTGGATTCTTGGCACTCTGTGCACCCATGTTAGAAGCCCAAATACCATGCAGGACAGACCATAAGAAGAGATTTCAAGACTATACAGGAAGGAGGCCCAGCTGAGTCCACCTTCCAGACATCTCCACAGGCGGCACACATGTGGACAGAGCCACCCTAGACTCTCGACAAGCTCAGACACCTGACAACTACCCCCAAATGACCTCCAGTTAACATTAGGTAGACCCAGATTAACACTGTATGGAAGGGGTTGGGGATTTAGCTCAGCGGCACAGCGCCTGCCTGGTAAGCGCAAGGTTGTGAGTTCAATTCCAGGTACCGGAAAAACAAACAAACACAAACAAACAAAAAAACCACTGTATGGAACAGAGGAACCCTCAAACTATGCCTTACCCAACTTGCTCACCCACAATTGTGAAATATAATAAATGCCATCAGCCTTCTCAGCAGCAACAATGGAAACTAAATAACCATGGAACAATGACTTAAAATTCTGGTGACAGTATTTTCAAGCTAGAGTTCTTTGCACCACCCTAACAACTATCAAGCAAATATGAGAATATTCCACGTAATAAAAAATTTCACCTCTCAGCTGGGGAAATAGCTCAGTGGCATAAGCGCCTGCCTGGCAAGCACAAGGTCATGAGTTCAATCCCCAGTACCACAAAAAAAAAAAAAAAAAGTAAACGATAAAAAAAAAAAAAAATTCACCTCTCAGAAAAATCTTTTCAGGAAGCCTTCCCTGCCTGGTGGCACACACCTGTAATTCCAGCACTCTTGGAGACTGAGGCAGGGCGATAGTAATCTCATGCCCAAAATAAGCAATCCTCTGTTTCAAAATAAAAAACAGGGGCTGGGGATTTAGCTCAGAGGCACAGTACCTGCCTGGCAAGCACAAGGTTGTGAGTTTGATTCCTGGTACTGGAAAAAATCCAAAAAAAAAAAAAAACCAAACAAACAAAGAAGGCTGGGGACACAGCTCTCAATGAAGGCCTCCCACCTAGTACTAGGGGTAGAGGAGCCACTACTCTGATGTGTTCCACCTACGTTAAAGAATAAACAAAGAAAAAGACACAGATCCAAGTAGCAAGAATTCCAAGCTAGGTGTGAAAGAAATACAATTCTCAGGATGAAAGTAAAGGCAAATAGCAGCTCAACAGCAGGCCCCAAAACCCATGAGCATAGACCAGAACAGGAAGAAAAGGCACTCTGGAAGGAAGATCTCCAGGATGCTACAGTATGAATGCGCCCTTGAAAAGCTCATGTATCAGCAACTTAATCCACAAACTCACATATCAAAAAGTATTTGGAATTAGGGCCTTTGATGGGCAATTAGGGATAGAGAGGTCAGGGGGTGAGGCAACATGATGGCACAGGCGGCTTGTAAGGACAGGACATTACTGTCTGCCTTACCATGTGACACCCTCCGCCACTTTTGACATAGCCCAGAAGTCCTCACCACATGCTGGGGCCTTACTCAAAGATTGCCCAGTCTCCAGAACGGTGAACTAAATGAACTTCTATTACTTATAAATTACCTAGTCTCAGAGATTTTGTTACAGCAACACAAAACAGATAAAACCAAGGGGAAAAAAATCTGGTAAATTATCTAATAGCTTTAACCATACAGACAATTGCAGCTCAGTGGTAGACTGTATGCTTAGCATGTACGAGACCCCGGTTTCAATCTCCAGCAGCACACGCACGCGCGCGCGCGTACACACACACACACAGATCCTCAACAAATATAAAACAAATTAGTGATATCTATAAAGGAACTGAGCAAAAATTTTAATGCAGGCGATTATCAATGCTAGAAAAAAATTATACAAGGTAAATAAAACCATAATAAACCACTTGGCTAAGCAGTGCATAATATGTTTATAAAATAAAAATGTTCAATTAAGATTTAACCAAAAATTAAAGTAAAACCTCACTGGAAGATTGCAGATAGGAAGAGAGTTATAAAACAAATAAATTTTCTTCTACTATCATAGGTAGTCAATAATTAAGGTCTAGAACTGCTGTCAAGAAACCAAAGTACATGCATGAATATTTGGAAACATCAGAATTGCTATCATCAAGAATATAAAAAAATATCATGTGCTGATAAGGATGTGGGGAGAAGGAAACTTCTATATTGCTGGTAGGAATGTAAATTAACACAACACTATGGAATTCAACATAGATTCCTCAAAAAACTAGAAACAGAAACACATGACCCAAGTATACCACTGCTTGGTATATACCCAAAGGAATTAAAGTCAGCGTATTACAGGGACAACCTGAATTACAGCATAATTCACAGTAGCCAACACACACAACTAGCCCAAGCGCCCATTAATAGACGAAAGGAAAAAGAAAATATATATATACATAATGGAGTATTATTTAGCTATAAAGAAAAATAAAATTAGGAAAATAGGACTGCAGATCATAATGCTAATGAAATAAGCCAGACTCAGAAAGATAAGTATTGCATGGTTTCCCTAATATGTGGAATCTAAAAATATAATAATCCACCTTTAAAATAAAAAACAAATTTTAAATACAGCATGAAAGTAGAAGGAAAACTATTACATTAAAGGAAGAGAACAGGAGGAGGGATGGGAAGTATAATAGGGGGATGTATATAATCAAAATATGTTACATACATATGTGAAAATACCACTTGAAACTCTGTACTTTGCAAAATTAATCAGCACTAAGGAAAAGAATAGAAGGAGTTCATAAGTAAGTGAATGGAGGTATAGAAAGGAGGAGAATACACAAAAGTAAAATGGAAAGATGGAGAATTTTATCTTTTTGTTGTTTTCAAAAGTTTCAAATATGTTCTAGTGAAACTAGTAAGTTTAAAATTGAGGGAGGGGGAAGCTGGGGATTTAGCTCAGCAGCACAGTGCCTGCTTGGCAAGCGCAAGGTCGTGAGTTCGATTTCCGGTACTGGAAAATAAAGAAATAAATAAATAAAATTGAAGGAGGGTAAACAGATGAATACAGGAAGCAACTGAGTTTTTAAGTGGCTCATCAATCAGGACACAGAGAGGCAGATTTAGATACTGTTGTAGTTTGGGGCTTTGCAAGAGAACAATATAGGACATATAATTTATAGAATTATGCTATAGCAGTCAACTAAAGAGTCATATACAGAAAGAGTGCAGGAAATCTGTCCACACACTGAAGACCAAAGAATCCAGCTGAGGGCCTGGATTTCATGCAATGTCCTGCATGAGTCCATCTGAAAACCCAGAGCACCTAACAATGCCCCCACGAGTCCAACTGGAGGCCAAGAGCCCAAGACAATGTCTCATGCAGGCCTGTTTCACAGATCTGCGCTGGGAAGGCCCAAAGGTGAGTGGCAGAAGATAGACAGTCTGTACCAGCAGGATGAAGGATCTGTACCAGCAGGCTGAGGGATCTGCACTGGATCCAGGAAGCAATGCTCAAAGTAAGAACCAGAGCTCCTCCAAAAGGTACCACAGCCATCCTCAGTAACAGTGAGGTCCTGAGTTCTGATGATGATGACAACAGCCAAGTTCCCATCAGGAAAGCCAACGCGACAAGCTTCTCCAGGGGACTGAGCAGTGCATCATCTTCCCCTCCAGAGCCAGGAAGCAATGCTCAAAGTGAGGACCAGAGCTCCCCCAAAGTGAACCACAGCTATTCCCAGCGACAACAAGGTCCCAAGCTCCTTCAACGATGAGAACAGCCAAGTTCATGAGGAAAGCCAGCATGACGAGCTCCTCCAAGAGAACCAACAGCTCCAGGAGAAAACAACAGCTCCCAACAGCTTCTCTTCTTCTTCAGTTCTGCCTCTTAGCTGCTGGCAACAATCCTCAGGTGGGCCTCCCACACCCAGCATCATGCTGACTCAGGTAAGCTGGGTGTTACAAGTTGACCACCAGTTGTCAATCCACCACAGATACCTATACAGTTCTCAAGTGGCCAAGAAATGCTGACAGATACCGTAACAGCCCAGAAATGATCTAGTCTTTGCTTACTTCAGGTTTTCAGCTTCTCCTGATCATTCTACAAGGAATCAGTTAGAAAAGCTCTTCCTCTCCTCCCAAGAAAACGGTTAACAGTAACAATAGAACATTACCTTCTCAATCGCAAGAGTGTAGGGCAGGGGATACAGCTCAGGGGATGTAGTGCCTGCCTGGAAAACACAAGGTCCTGAGTCTGATTCCCGGTACCAAAAAAAACCAAAAACCAAGAGTGTAAAGAAGCCTTCACTCACTACTGCTGAGTTTCTCACCAACCCCTTTTCCACAGCCTCCACTCCACTGCTAGGCTCCCTATTACACTGCTCTGCAGCTGTGCCTTACAACTGCTGCTTCTCCCATCATTCACCTCCCGCCAACAGGCTATGCTTCCACAAGACCCCAGGCTCACTATCAGTGCTTACCCTTTACTACTTTAACAGGTTGATGCCCCACCTACAAGTAAGTTCACTGAGGAAGGAACTCTGTTATTGTTCCTTTTTGTCTCAAGTACTTAGCTAAAACCTCTGAAACAGAATAGGGATAATTATTTAATTTACTGACTATGCTAACTTCACAGCAATCACATTATATATCTAAGGGAAAGCACAGACACACTAAAAAAGAAGAAAGAGGGTTCTGTCAAAGTAGGTACAGAAATACTGAGATGAGAAAAAATTTCCAAGGAGAAGTAATAATATTTGAGAAGAGTCCCAGCTACTCAGAAGGCTGAGGCAGGAAATCACTTGAAGCCAGGAATTCAAGGCCAGCCTGTGAGACACATCAAGACTCCATTTCACAGAAAAATTTAATAAATAAAATAATAAAATTTACAGGATTCATGTATTTTTCATTCATTCTTTCAATAAATATTTGAGTATTTGAGTGCCTACTAAATGCCAACACTGTTTGGCTACTGTGGTTTCCAGTGAATGAATCAAAATTCCTGCCTCAGGGAGCTTATATTTTTCTAGGAAACAAGAATACACAAACAAAACAACATGAATACACACAGAAAGTATAGGGCACTGATGGCAAACCTTTTAGAGCTTTCAATGATACAAGGAAGCAGCTGCAGCACACACACCATATGTCTGCCACCACTGATGTAAGGTATACTACAAAAGGACAATGCAGTTCCACAGATCACATAGTTGATTCAAGCACAAAAGCACAAAAGTTACATCAGCTGGGTACAGTGGCCCAGGCCTGGGTAGGATGAGGCAGGAGAACTGTTGCAAGTTAAAAGCCAGCCCTGGCTACAAAGTGAGTTCAAGACCAGCTTGAACTACATATTAGACCCTGTCTCAATAAAAACAAAACAAAAACAAAAAGTTATATAAATTGTACCTGGAAAAGACAGCTGTGTGTAGCTCTAGGAAGTAGGAAGTAACATGACCAATGGTTAGAGAATTAATATTGCAATAACGTATAAGCTGAGTTGGAAAAGAGAAACGGAGATATAAAGGGAAAACTATTTCATTATGCACAGTATATAACTGGGTTGAAATCTTGAACTTGGGCAGTTAATATAGAAAAAGGAAACGGCCACACAATGTATCTAGAGCAGCCTAGGAATTCAAATCCTTGTTGGGTTAAAGTTGAACAAATGAGGCAGGATTCACATGAGACAGGATATGTTTGCGCTTCACTAGGGGTGACAAAGAGAATGGAGATGTCAAAGGTAATGCTGAGCGGGCATGGTGGCGCACGCCTGTAATCCCAGCACTTGGGAGGCTGAGGCAGGAAGATCATTGCGAGTTTGAGACCAGCCTGGGCTACAAAGTGAGCTCAAGGCCAGCCTGAACTGCATAGCGAGACCCTGTCTCCAAAAAACAAAACAACAACAAAAAAAAGGTGATGCGTAAGTATTAACTCACAGTGACTGCAAGAAGGGTATTCTGCTTAAAAAGAAAGAAAGAAAGAAGGAAAGAAATACACAGCTGGGCATGGTGGCACACGCCTGTAATCCCAGCACTCGGAGGCTGAGGCAGGAGTTCGAGGCCAGCCTGGGCTACACAGTGAACTGAAGGCCAGCCTGAACTACATAGCAAGACCCTGTCTCAAAGAAAAGGGAAAAAAAAAAAAAAGGGAAAAGGTGGGGAATTTTATCTAAAGGGAGTACTAATTTGATTTTGCATGTTGGGTCCAGGAGGCGAAGCCAAATAATGGAAACATCATTTGGGTTCCCTATAAGTACAAGAGAAGGAAAACATGGAAAAGGAGGAAGAATTTGGTGGTGCATGCCTGTAATTCCAGCACACAGGAGGCTGAGGCAAGAGGATCACTGCAAGTTTGAGGCCAGCCTGGGAAACCCTGTCTCAAAAAGCCAAAAAAAGAAAGAAACAAACAAACAATAACGAATACAACAGGAAAAGAAAGAAACAAGTGGAGAGAGTACCAGAAAGGGGAAGATGTATAAGAGAACGACAAAATACTATCAAACCTGACTTGACTGAAAACTCAGGAATGCCTAGCATCAGATTACCTACTCTGGATCTTAGACCATCCCTCTGACTCCTAAAATTATCATATACAGCTGAGGATCTAATTACATATCAGCACTTTCTACTCATACTATTTTAGAAGCTCAATAAAGCCGTAACTTTATAATGCTGAGGGGCAACCAGCTGTCCCCAAACTTAAAGACACAAATAAGCTCAAGGGCTTATACAAAGGGACATGAACTTAGCAGCTGGAAGCAGCAGAAATAAAAACAGAAGTACACTGTGTATTTTATTCCCAGATCAATCCCTTCTCTATTGATTACTTCTCTTTCCCAACAAGCCCCTGCCAGACACCCATGGCCTAGCAGTGGTGACGAGCCTATGGCAAGTCGGCTGTTCATCATCACTGAAAGCTCTGAAAGGTTCACCACCACTGGCCTAGGGCATGCAATCTGAAGGTATCAGGTACACATGGGAGCCCCTTCCCTTGACTGAGCAACACAAAATAACTATCAACCTTATCATACCTAAAGAAGACATTCCAGGGTAGACCTGGCTTTATTAATTCATTCAAAATGTAAGATACTGATCAGGCACTGTTCTAGGCAGCAGAGTGCAACAGACAGAAAATATCTCTGCTTTCATAGAGCTCACATTACAGTGATAGAAACATAAAAGTTAGTATACAACAAGCTAAATGCTATGTATATGAGGGCTGGGTGATCAATTTAAACATTCAAGATAGATCTTATTGAGAAGATGCTGAGTCTAGGGAGACTAGAATAACAGCAAACACATAGCATTTATTATGAGAGGCAATTTGTATGTATGTATTCAATTTTCATAACATGAAGAGGTACTTCTATTATCCAGGTTTTTTACAGCTGTGAAAACGGAGACACAAGAGGTTACACAACATGAACCTGGAGAGCCAGACCTCTGAACCCATGTTCTAGCCACCACACAATCTGGCTCTATCGGAATTTGACAAGAAACAGTCGGCCTGTAGAAGGAACAGCATATGAAGTTCAAGGGCAATGGGTGAGACAAACTTAAAGGAACTGAAAGACCAGCACAGCTAGAAGAAAGATAAGCAGACTCCACTGGGAGCTTTTAAGAAATGGAGTGATATGATCTGATTTCTCTCCGTTTAAAAAAAAAAAATCACTCTGGCGGGTCTGTACAGAATGGAGTATTATGGGACCAATTTATCTATCTTTGAGTTTGGTCTAATTTGCTACTCTGCCTGGCCCACAATGCAACGCTTTCTGTTGCAAAACTTTAACAGAAATTTCACAATTTGGCATAAGCCACTCCACTACCCCCCAACCAAACACACAAAAAAGCTACTTGAAATTTAAAGCATTATGGGCTGAGGATATAGCTCAGTGGCATAAGTGCCTGCCTGGCAAGCCCAAGGTCCTGAGTTCAATTCCTGATACCAAAAAAAAAAAAAAAAGAAAACAAATTTAAAGCATTCTTTTGACAAGATGACATATAAAGTTCAAGTACAATCCTTGAAACTTTATTCATGTCCACAAACATTACAGGTATGCTTTCCCTATTATTCCCAATCTCTATTCTATGCTGTTGAAATGTGCTCCAATTTTAAATGTGGGATTTCATTTGTCTTTTAGAGATTTCTTAAGAGAGAGAGTAATGAATATTTAGAAATCTATGTACTGTGTTTAAAAGACCTAAATTTTTTTGCCTCAATCAGATCTTTTTCATCAAAGAGAATTTGTACCTGTACATGATATAACTTGATTCCTTTTTTTCCCCATTCCCTTACCCTTCCTTCAACTCCTCCTCCCCTCCTAAATAAATTTTTAAAATAAATAAAAATAAACAATAAAAGATCTAAATATATTTTAAAATGATCTCAACATATTTTGTGTAACTACCTACAGAATTATATAACCCATTATAAGATAATTTTCAGATCAGGAATTCTTCAGCTGATTTCCGCTCCTACACTAAATCACTCGGCACCAATCAGCCAGGACAATTTGGAATGCTGCCAGACCGCAGAAAATCACTGATATAAAATATCTGCCATTGAGTTCCTGTTCAGGTATGAATAATATGAAAAGGACTAGTTATTTTTAACATACTAACTCTGGAATGAAAAACATGTTGAGACAAACTTCACCTAGGCTGAAGACAGGCAGCAGTTGGATAAAACGAAGTCATTTACAGCACTGTGCTTTGTTTCCACACTACAAAGGAACGTTTGAAAAGAAGCGTTATTTTCCCAGGCAGCAGCCTCACATCCTAGGGTTTCCCAACATGCTCACCAATGTGATGAGAGCATGCTCCTACTTTTTGCAAAACGAACCACAGAGACTTTCCTAAATTCTTGATCAAACACTTATAAATATGGGAAATAAAACATCTTTCCATAAAAAGAAAAAGAAAGGAACTGTCACAGTTATGAAGAATCATCCAAAAACAAAAACTACCCAGAGGGCAGGGTCTCCTCAAGGCTGCAGAGAGTCTGTGGGTTCCAGAAGTCGGCCCTACAGCTCCTGAGCACCAAATGGTGTCATATGAGTGACTCCAACCCCAATGCACACATTGATGGAAGCACTATAGCTAAAACACTACAGCAATGACCATCAAGTTCATGAAATCTTCTTTTTGGAATCAAACTCAGGACCTCACACTTGCCAGGCAGGTGCTATGCCTCTGGGCCATATCCACGACTAGTTTTCTGATTATGTTTTAATAGTAAAAACTAGCTTATTAAGTAAACTGATCTACTCTGGTAAGATTAGTTACCACACAAAAGCCATGGCTCTTCAAGTTACCTTCAGGGAATACAGCACAGGGGTTGTGTATTTTATTTTCCCATGGCCATTAAAGCCTTCAATCAACACAAAAGTTGTAGAAACATAATGAGCTTCAACAATATAAAAATAGCTACTAAATTGTGGCTCATTATTCTTTCTCTTTGACAGCCTCTTGCTTCAAATAGTATTACTCTTACCCAAGTAATATTCTGTAAAAGACAATGAGAATTACTGATGGAATAAAATGTAACAGCTGTTTTGATACAGTCTTAAACTCAGCACAATCATATTCAAAGCTCTAAGACAAAGAAGGAAAAGAGAGGAGACAAAAACACATTCACTTTTCAAACAAAATATAGTCATATGCCACAAAACATTCTGGTCAACAACAGATCACACATGTGACAGTGATCCCATAAGAAAATGTCGCCTAGCTATAACCACATTGGTTTGTGCAAATACACTGTCCAATGTTTACACAACGCCAAAAGAAGAACAAAAAATATATACCCATCCTCAGTTAACATATCGATGATAGTCATCCATGTAGGCAACGAGCATAACAGAGAAAATGTATACCAGCAGCTTGAAATCTTCAAACACTTTGATGGAATAGCTTAAAAATTTTACATCAACCAAGAAAAAAGGAAGCACACTGGTGAGACAGGCATTTATGCATATGTGAAGAACCATCTGAATGTAGTGGCTGAGATGTCTTAGATGGCAGGGGTTGGGGGTGCCAAAAGGAAGAGAATTAGAAGCATTTTTAAGTAGCAGAAACTACCAAGAAGCAGCAGCAAGTATAAGTCAGTAGTACAGCACTTGCTTAGGATGCATAAGGCCTGAGATTCAATCCTCAGAACCACTAAAATATTTTAAAACTTAAGAAAAGCAGAAAGTAGAAGAGTATTACTAGATCCTTGCAGCATGCACTGGAGGCCATTACCCAGTATCTACTCCTCCCTTCTTCAGCGACAGAATATCTGATCTTTAGTTAAGGGCAAGCCAGCACAGACTTTGTTTTCGAGCCTTTCTTACAACTAGGTGTGGCCACGTGTTTCAGTTCAATCCAGAAGCCATGCATGTAGTATTAGGTGTGATTTCCAGGAAAGGAACTAGGTGTATTATTCTTCAGACATTTCCCCTTCCCCCTGGCTGGAATGTAGATAAAGTGGCTGGAGAAAAAGCAGCAATCTTAGATTATGAAAAAAAAGTCGTATGCTGAGAATAGCAAAGCAACAAACGTAGAAAAAAAACAGTTCTCTGACACCAGCCCTAGACTATCTATTTCTCAACTTCCTTTACATATAGAAAAATCAACTTATACATTTTACTTATACGTTAAAGCCACTTGTCTAACTTTTCACACTGCTGAGACAGAATACCTGACTCCCAAAGTAAAAGGAGGAAAAGTTTACTTGGTTCACAGAAGTTTCAGTCCATAGTTGGCTGGCTCCAAGGCTACACATGGCAGAGGGGCATCACAGAGGGCAAACAATTCACTATACACAGAAGACAGCAAAAGCAACAAGGGATGACCACAGATTTTCTGTCCTTATATCTTCTCCAGGGCAGGTAGCACTCACACCCTTAATCCTAGTGTCCTTGATCCTAGCATTGTGCCAAGAATCAATGCCAGTATCACACACTCTAGATCAGTCACCTCTGAAAAACCCCACCTCTGTCTGCATGAGGCTTTGAGGGGACATCTAGACACAAGCCGTAACATCACTAATACTTTACTTTTTTTGGTCACAAATTGGTGAAAATAATCTTAATATAGAATCTGACACCAGGAGTAAGATGCTTCATGAAAAAGAAAATAACATGTGGCCTTGGCTGTGAGGAGTGGCCCCTCAGATAGTAATGCTGGAAAGGTAGTGACTGTGATTATACAGTGTTAAAACGTTTGGTTAAACCACTGCCTTATTATCCTGGAATGCCATAGTTTAAGGAAACACTAGGAAAGATTCAGAGTGTTACATATGACAGCTATATTGTCACAAATTTTAACAAAATTATACTACAGAAGTAGAACTAGCCAGGCAGTAAGCAGAGATATGAAGATTACATCTTTGTGAGGAAGGTATACTTTTTCCAGCAGCCTGCAACCTAAGGTAACTAGAAGCCAGTCAGGCACAGTGGCTCACCCTATAATCCCAACTTATCAGAGGCTAAAGCAGACCAGTCTGGGCAAGTGAGCAGAACCCTGCTTCAAAAAATAAAAATGGGGGCTGGGGATTTAGCTCAGCGGCAAAGCGCCTGCCTGGCAAGCACAAGGTCGTGAGTTC
>NW_004955413.1:26257647-26259796 GCF_000276665.1 Chinchilla lanigera
AAATAAAAATAAAAATAAAAATGGTTGCAGATGTAGTGCAATAATAGAGCAACCCTGCGTTTGATGTGGGGGGAGGGGTATTATAAAGAGAAAAAAAATTCTAAACAACATAAGGAGGGTAACAATGGTTAATACATTGCATACTGTTACTTTTAAATTAGTTACTCAGAGTAGAAGACATCGGCATTTAACTGTCCAAACAGTATTAGCACAAACTTTTCTATTCCAGGAACTAAGTGAAATTAGTAGTGTAACTATCGTAACTATCTTTTTTACATATATATGTATTTTTTTCCTTTTCCCTTCCTTTTTTTCTCCATTCCCACATCCAAGTTTCTGTTTCCCTTTGAACAGTTTCTTCCCACTTTACAGTATCTATTGTACATTCTAGGTCTTACTCTCTCAGCTTCTCACACTAGGGAGATAACAGGATGTTTGCACATGTGTGTCTGGTTTATTTCACTTATGAGTATGGTCTCAAGTTCCATCCAATTATGGATACAAATCTCCAGTTTGTCATTCTTTACAGCTGAGTAGTACCCCATTGTATAAAAATATCACATCTTTTTATCCATTCCTCAGTTGATGGGCATTTGGTTTGTTTTGAAGATTCAGCTATCACAAATTGTGCTGCTATAACGTGAGTGTACATATATCGCTGTGGTACAATTTTTTTTGGTACAGTGTTTTTAATTCTTCTGGGAAGATACCCAGAAGGGGAATAGCTGGGTCAAATGGGACCTCCTAGTTTTTTAAGGAACCTCCACACTAATTTCCACAGTGGTTGCACAAGTCTACACTCCCACCAACAATGGAGAAGGGTTCCTTTTTCCCCACAACCCCTCTAGCATTTGTTATTGGTAGATTTCTTAATAATAGCCATTCTTTCCAAGGTAAGATGGAATCTCAGTGTTGTTTTAATTTGCATTTCTCTAATGCATAGTGATGCTGAACATTTTTTCAAGTATTTCTTTGCCACTTGTATTTCTTCATCTGAGAAGTGTGTATTCATCTCAGATGCCCATTTTTTAAGTGGGTCTTTAAATTTGGAAGGTCTGATTTTTTTGAGTTCTTTATATGTTCTCAATAGTAATCCTTTGTCTGAGCAACAGCTAGCAAACATTTTTTCCCACATTGTGCGCTGTCTCTTTACTCTTTTGGTGGTTTCCCTTGCTATGCAAAAGATGAGATCCCAGTTATTAATTCTTTGTGATAGCTCCTGTGCAATCAGGGTTTTATTCATAAAGTCTTTGCCTACACCAATGTCTTTAAGAGTTTTATCTATTGTAACTTCCAGCAGAGTTAATGTTTGTTTTAATATTTAGACCTTTGATCCATTTCAAATTTAGTTTTCAAAGTAGGTATAGATGATCTTCTGGATTTCTGCATGGTCTGTTGTGATTTCACCCTTTTCATTCCTAAATGCATGAATCTGAGTCTTTTCTTTCCTTTTTTGATAAGGTTTGGTAAGTGTTTGTCAATTTTGTTTATTGATTGATTGATTTTTGTCATTTTCTTTAATCTTTCAAAGAACGAACTCTTCGATTCATTGAGTCTTTGTATTGTTTTTTAGTCTCCAGTGTGTTAATTTCTGCTCTGATCTTTATAATCTTTATAACTTAAAAAGTTCACCTGTCATAGGAACTTTTTCCTTAGCTGCTCTTCTTTTTCTAGAAGTTTATGGTTCACCATTAAGTTATTGTGCTTGCTATATTTTCCTGATATGGGTATTCACTGCTATAAATTTCCCTCTTAGGACTGCTTTCACTGTTTCCCATAAGTTCTGGTATGTTGTACTGTTGTTATCATTTAATTGTAGAAACTGTCTAATATCTTCTTTAATTTTATCTGTGACCCACTGGTTGCTCAGGAGAGTGCTATTTAATTTCCATGTGTTTATGAAGTTGTTGTGGTGGTTTCTTTTGCCACTGATTTCTAATTTCATTGCACTATGGTCTGATAACATGCATGAGATAATTTCAATTCCTTTGTATTACTTACGCATGTTCTATGAGCCAGAATGTGGTCTATTTTGTAGAATATCCCATGTGCACCTACTAAGTCCATCTGTTCAAAAGTTTGGGTCAGTTCTAATATTTCATTGTTCATTTTTTGTCTAGTTGATCTGTCTTTTTGTGATAGTGGGGTA
>NW_004955413.1:26261048-26264909 GCF_000276665.1 Chinchilla lanigera
AGAGAAATCTTTCTTTTCATGATTGCTAACCACAAACCTGTCTTTTATATCTGAGGTCCCTGCCCTCATGTTGACTTAATCTGCTATGGATACTTTCAGTGGAATTTTTATTCTCCTGGATATCTGCTTGAATTCTAATTCTTTCCTATGCTCAGCATTCATGGCTTCCATAATTTTCTTAAGTTCCTCTATTTTTTTGTCTGTATCTGCTCTAGAATCAGTAAGCATGGTTTTCATTATGGACATCATCTCTGTAGTTATCTGAGAAATTATTTCTGATTTGATTTTTTCTAGAGCCCTATTCAATTGCTTTGTTGGTACCTCTTCAGAGAGGCCAGGTGGATATACGCATGGAAAGAATGAAGTTAGATCTTCTATCTCACACCATACACAAACATTATTTCAAAACAGATCAAAGGTCTAAATGTATAAGCTGAAAATATAAAAATTTTTAAGCAAACATGGTTGTAATCTTCACAACCTTCATTCAATTAGGCAACCAACACAAGTACCCCCCAAAAGACAGCTCACTTGCACTTCATCAAAATTTTAAGTTTTGTCCATCAAAGGATACTATCAAAAAACTTTTTAGGGCCAGGGGTATAGCTCAGTGGCACAAGCACCTGTCTGGCAAGCGCAAGGTCCTCAGTTCAACTGCCACTACCAAGAAAAAAAAAAAAAAAAAAATTTAAAACCTACAGAATGGGAGAAAATATATATCATATACCTTATAAAAAATTAACATTGTGAATATACAAAGAACACTTATAATTCAACAATAAAAAATAAGCCAATTTTAAAATGGATAAGTGTTATTTAAATAAAGACTTCTTTAACAAAGTGTGCAAATGGACAAAAGGTACATCAACATTACTCATTAGAGAATATGAAACAAAAGCGCAATGGGACACAACTTCATACCCTCTACAATCAAATAAAGACTATAACAAGAGCTGGTAAAAATATGTAGAGGGGCTGGGGACTTAGCTCAATGGCACAGTGCCTGCCTGGCAAGCGCAAGGTCATGAGTTCAATTCCTGGTACCAGAAAAAAAAAACAAAAAAAGAAAAAAAATATGTAGAAACTTGAGTCCACATACCTGGTAATATTCATGTGAAAGTTCAAAACAGGGAAATCTACAGAGATAGCAAGTCGATTAGTGGCCCTTTATTGGGGGGAGAGGGGTTGGGCTGGGAGATGAGAGAAATTAAGTAGTCTCTTTTTGAAGTGATTAAAATATTCTAAAACCAACTGTAGTAATGGTTGGGGCTGGGGATTTAGCTCAGCGGCAAAGCACCTGCCTGGCAAGCGCAAGGTCGTGAGTTCGGTTCCCAGTACCGGAGAAAAACCGAAAAAAAAAAAAAAACTGTAGTAATGGTTGTATATATCAGTAAATCTAATTAAAAACTACTGAATTGGCCAGGTGTGGTGGCACATGCTTATAGTCCTAGCTATTTAGAAGGCTAAGGCGGGAGGATCACAAATTCAAGGCCAGCCTGGGCAATACTACCTAAAAATAAATTTTAAAATTAAAAGTTAAATTGTATACTTTACATAGTCTGTAAGAACTTTATGTCACTAAAACGATGTTTTTGGTTTTTTGTTTTTTGACACAGGGTCTTATAATTCACACTGGCCCTGAACTCACTATGTAGTAAAGGCTGACCTTGAACTCATGGTGATCCTTCCCCTTCCACCACCTGGGATTACAGGTGTGTGCCACCACACCAGCAATAAAACTATCTTAAAATAAAAAAGACATCAGGCATGGTGGCACATGCCAGCACTTAGTAGGGTCAGGTAGCTGGATCACTGCAAGTTCAAGACCAGCCTGGGCTACGTAGTGAGTTTGTGGACTACCTGAAATATACAGCAAGATCCTGTCTTGAAAGAAACATGGAGAGAATGAATAAAGTAGTTATACCTGCTACAATATGAATATACCTTGAAAGCATCACGCTAAATGAAAGAAGCCAGAACAAAAGACCACATAGTATATTAGCACAGTTATATGAAATGTCCAGAACAGGAAAATGAATGGAAAAGAAGTAGGTGAGTGGCTGTCTGGTGCCTGGGGCAAAAAGGGGATGGTGAGGGACCGCCAATGAATATGGAGATTCTTTCTGAGGTGATGAAAATGTTATGGAATTAGTTGAATAGCCTTGTAAATATACCAAAACCAATGGATTGTGTACTTTTTAAAGGTAACTTTTGGTGTGATTTACACTTCAATTTAAGAAGATGGGTGGGCTGGGATATAGCTCTGCAGCACAGCGCCTGTCTGGCAAACACAAGGTCCTGAGTTCAATTCCCAGGTACCCACCCCCCGCAAAAAAAGATGTGTACTAGAAGGTCCAGATTTAGTAAAATAACTTTGCTTTGGCTTTGTTGGTCTTCAAATGGTCTTGCCATGTAGTTCAGGCTGGCCTTGAACTTACTAGACGGCCCAGGATGGCCTTGGGTTATCCTCTGCCTCAGGCTGGGATTACAGGCATGGACCACCATACTTGGCAATAAAATAAGTTTTTACTGCTGCACTAAGGACATTTGTAAGTGAAACTTTTTTTCTTTTCCTGAAAATGAATAGTGGCAAAAATGCAATGTCCAGTAGTACAGTTTGGTGCTACACCCACAATATGTATCAAAATGCCGTAATCTTTCCCAACACGGCTTTTGCCACAGTGAAATAACAGCTCAGTATCCTTATAAAAATAGTTTTGGACTTGCAGGTCCCTGAAAGTGAATGAGGGACCCTCAGCAGCTCATCTGCAGGCTCTGCTCTGCAAACACATGGAGCAGATGACGAACTCCTAGAAACAGGGAGCACATCTTACATTTACAGGAGGTAGCAGTGTATCCAAAAAGGCGCATGGGTTTTCTGTCAGGTGGATTTAAGTTCAAATTCCAGAGCTGCCATTTAAGTTACAAGAGCTTAGCTTCTCTTCGCCTTAGTTCCCTGTGCTATAAAATATTATCTACCTACACATGGTTACTATATGGATTAAATAAAATGAAGACATAAAGTAATCTAGGACTATCTGAAACTTAACAGGTGTTCAATAAATGTTAGCTCCCTGACCCACTTTGATCCCACCAGGTCAGTGCCTAGCACATAAAAGATAGTCAACTGATGGAATTTAATTAGCTACTTCATATGAAGGGAAACTGTTTCCAAGTTCAGAGTTTGGCTTAAATTTCAAATTCTTCCCAAAATGGGGTTTAAAAAAATACTAAGAATTTTCTTTACACACTGCCGGATCCCTTACATTCAGTATGTTGAGTATACTTTCACTAACACGGAAAGTCTACTGGAGAAAACTTCCAATACAACATATAACTGAAGTATCTTGCCAGGCATGGGGGCGCATCTCCATAATCCCAGCACTCATGAGGCTGAGGCAAGAGGATCTCCACAAGTTTGAGGCCAGCCTGGGTTCCACAGTGAGTTCCAGGCCAGTCTGAACTACACAGTAGATGCGGGGGTGGGGGGGGGCATGTCTTGCTTTCTATCATTACAATGATTAGTGAAACTGAACAAAAGATTCCTGCTGAGGTGGTCACACACTCATGAGTGTCTGAAGTATTTCACTTTGGAGTAGGGACATTAACTATGTTATTGTTAATACAGCAAAATAAACATGTAAATAAACCACTACCTCTGCCCAGAACACAGCATATTCATGTAAACACTTCAAACATTTCCAGGGCACCACTCATGACATGCCTTCAACACACTGCAGACACAGCTCAGTGACAAAGCGTGTGCTGAGCATGAGTAAGACATACAGGTTCGATCCCCAATCTTATCTTTTCAAAAAACTTTATCTGAGCAACTACTCTAAAGATAACAAGTAATACAAC
>NW_004955413.1:26265359-26266946 GCF_000276665.1 Chinchilla lanigera
AGCAATTCCTTGCTCATGAATAGGAAGAACCAACATTGTAAAAATGGCCATACTACCAAAACTGTTATACAGATTTAATGCAATCCCAATCAAAATACCATTAGTACATCTCACATATCTAGAGAAAACATTCCTAAAATTCATCTGGAACCAGAAGAGACCTAGAATAGCAAAGACAATCCTGGGCAACAAAGGCAAGCCAGGAGGTTTCACAATGTCTGACTTGAAATTATACTACAAGGCTACTGTGATAAAATCAGCATGGTACTGGCAAAAAAAGTAGAGCTGAGGACCAATGGAACAGATTAGAAGATATAGACACAACTACAAACATACTCAGCCACCTTATCTTTGACAAAGGGGTCAAACATGTTCACTGAAGAAAGATAGCCTCTCTAATAAATGGTACTGGAAAAACTGGCTTCCCACACGCCAAAGACTAAAACTAGATTCGTGTCCATCATCATGCACTAAAGTCAAAATAGATCAACGATCTAAGTATTAACACAGAAACACTAAATCTACTGCAAGAAGAAGTAGGTAGAAATCTTGAAGACATAGGGGTAGGCAGAGAGTTCATGAACAAAAACTAAACTGCATAGGAAATACTTCAAATAATCAAGAACTGGGATCTCATCTTATTAAAAAATTTTTGCACACAAAAGAAATCACTAACAGTGTGAAAAGAAAACCCATGAATTGGGAAAAAAATTTTGGTGAACTGTCCCCCAGACAAAAGTTCTATGTAGAACATATAAAGAATTTTAAAAAATCAGGCCCCCCAAATTCAAAGACCTAATAAAAAAAAATGGGCATCAAAGACAAATATATACACTCCTCAGATGAAGAAATACAAATGGCAAATAAATATATGAAAAAATGTTCAACATCATTGGTCATTCGAGAAATTAAAATTAAAACAACACTGAGATTCCCTCTCTCCCTAGAAAGAATGGCCTTCTTCAAAAAATCAACCAATAACATATGCCAGCAGGGCTGTGGGGAAAAAGGAACCCTTCTCCATCGTTAGTGGGAGTGCAGACTGGTGCAACCACTGTGGAAATCAGTGTGGAGATTCCTCAAAAAACTAGGACTAGAGGTCCCATTTGACCTAGCTATTCCCCTTCTGGGCATTTTCTCAGAACAACTGAAAACACTGTACCACAGTGATATATGTACACTCATGCTATAGCAGCACAATTTGTGATACCCCAATCTTGGAAACAACCTAAATGCCCATCAACTGAGGAATGGATAAAAAAAGATAAGGTATTTTTATACAATAAACTATTACTCTGCCATAAGAAAAGATAAACTTGAGGCTTCTGTAAGTAAATGGATGCAACTAGAGACCATACTCATAAGTGAAATAAATCAGACTCATGTGTGAACATCATATTGTCTCCCTAGTGTAAAAATCTGATAAAGTAAATAACATCCAAAATGTACAATAAAGGGCCAGGGATACAGCTCAGTGGCATAAGTGCCTGCCTGGCAAGCACAAGATCCTGAGTTCAATTCCTGGTTTAAAAAAAAAAAAATGTACAATAAATACTGTGAAAGGGAAAGAAACTGCTCAAAAGGAAA
>NW_004955413.1:26267331-26285863 GCF_000276665.1 Chinchilla lanigera
AGAAAACAACACATATACTCCTTTAAAAATTACTGTTCATGACTAGTAGGATGAATCATTTCTATGACAGTACAGTAAATATAAAAACAAATATGTGTAACCAAAATAACCAACGCCATTGGTTTTTTAAAGCAATGCCATCTGAGTTTCACTTAATTTTTTATAAGTTACTTTTAGTTAGACTTTAAAATACAGAAAAGTCAAATGATACTATAAAAAACAAATACAGCAATTATAACATACCATTCAGATATGTTCAAATATAACAAATTGCTTCAGATTTTTTTTTTTTTTTTTTTTTTTTTTGGTACCAGGAATCAAACTCAGGACCTTGCACTTGCCAGGCAGGCTATGCTGCTGAGCTACATCCCTGGCTCTGCTTCAGACTTTTTAAACAGAAAAGTGAACATATCTTCTTCTAACCCACACTTGCTAATAATTTTGCAGCATACATATGTTTTCCATAGACAACACAGTATGCTTTTACTCTTTCATTTTTTGTTTGTGTGTGGTACTGAGGAGCAAACTCAGGGTCTCACACAGGAAGGTCACGGCTGAGGAGGTAGCTCAATGGCACAAGCACCTGCCTAGCAAGCACAAGATCCTGAGTTCAATTCCTAGTACCAAAAAAAAAAAGTCGATCTTAGGCATGAAAGTACAGCACTGCTTGTCTCCAAACAATTCTGCTTGCATTTAAAAAAAAAAAAAAAAAGTTACTCAGTACTTTAACAGAATCAACTACACTGTGTTATAAAATTAAGGGGCTGGGGATATAGCTCAGCGGCACAAGCGCCTGCTTGGCAAGTACAAGGTTCTGAGTTCGATTTCCAGTACCAAAAAATAAATAAATAAAACAGCTAACACACAGGAAGGTAAGCATTCTACTACCAATCATATCCCCAGCCCCAATGTTTTAACTGCAGGAAATGGTATCACCTTTAACATTTTGTAACTTTTTTTCCTGTTTGTGTGGGGCAGAAATACAGATTTGACCCAAGGCATCCCTGAGCCACATCCTATTCTGAGGCAAAGTCTCACTAAATTTCCTGGACTAGTGGGGCATCATAGCACATCCCTGTAATCACAGCACTCAGGAGGCTGAGGCAGGAGGACCACTAAGTTCAAGGCCAGCTCAAACTACATAGCAAGACCCTGTTTCCAAAAAAAAAACCCACAATGGCCTTGATTGTACAGTCTCCCACCTCAGCATCCAGAAGTAGCTGGGTTTGCCAGGCATGTACCTCCATGCCTAGCACTTTTTTTTTTTTTCTCTCTCTCTCTCTCCATACTGTTTCCAGGAGTTATGTCCCCTGTGGTCTAATTTATCTACTCTGTTATCACCTAATAAATTGCCTTAAAATGCCACTGCTTGCTTAAGCATTCCTCTATACTTAGTTTCCAAATTTTTCCTATTATAAATATACAATTGGCCGTCCAGAACCATAGGTTCTACATTCCACAAATTCAACTAACTGTGAATGGAAAGTATTCCAGAGAAAATAACAATGTAACAATAAAAATAATACAAATAAGGCTGAGGGTATAGTTCAGTGGTATGGCATGTGTTTAGTACACATGAGACCCTGGGTTCAATCCCCAGCACTGTAGTAGTAGTAGTAGTAGTAGTAATAGTAATAATAATGTAAAATTTAAAATACAGTATAGCAACTATTTACACACCATTTTCAAGGTATTGGGTATTATAAATAATCCAAAATGATTTAAAGTATACAAGAAGATATATATAGGACACATGCAAAAACTATACCATTTTATACAAGGGACTTGTATCCATAGGAGATTTTGTATCCTAAGATACTGACAACTATAACTGAAATAAAAACGTTTCCTTTTGCATTAATGTAAAATTTACCCTTAAGGGCATATACCCTGAACTGGTGACTTACAGGATATATTCATCTTCAGTCTCACAAAACTCTTGTCTCAAACTTTCCATTGAGCCCTAATTCACATACCCATCAGTAGAGTTTTCAGTTTTCTCTTTCCCTACAGCCTTGTTAATAATTTATTAAGTAAAAAATAATAATAATAATTTGGCATGTAAAATAATACCTTTTTTGTTAGAGAATAAGCCAACTTTATACTTTTATTACATACAGTATGGGCTTCTTTTGTGATTTAGAGCTCTAGGTCATTACATACACAAAATATGTAATTTACTCCTTTCTTGTGTTCATTCATAGATGCTATGGATTTGTAAATCTCATACAACTTCCAAAAGAACAGAAAATGTTTCTTCACAATTATGATTTTCAAGTTGGCGTAAGTCTTTAGGGAAATGATGCTATCAAGTATCTTTAGTCAAGGCAACCACTGTATCAAAATTTCATAAAGCTCTAATTAGCAAAATGGTACATAACTCACTCATACAGATAATTCGGTCCTACTTTTTTTTTAACCCTGGTATTGGGGATCAAACCCAGGCACTCTACCACTACACTATATCCCTGGTTGTTTGCTTGTTTGCTTGCTTGCTTTTAAACACAGGGTGTCACTACATTGTCTACACAGAACTCAGACTCAATCTTCCTGCCTCAGCCTCCTCAGTGCTGGGATTACAGGCATACAGCACCACACCCAGTTGAGGTCCTACTTTTTAAATTACAGCTTTATTGGGATATTCTGCATATTACACATACCATAAAATTCACCCTTTTAAAGTGTACAGTTCAGCTCTGCCTCCCAGGTTAGGAGAAGCCAATGGAATCACGGAGGGTTCATGGGGACTTCATTTGTTTTTTTGTTCATTTTCTCTGTCTCTCTCTCTCTCTCCCCCTCTCTGTCTGTCTCTCTCTCTCACCAGAATACTAAGATTTAACATGTTAATGTGGGTTCTTTTTAACTCCTTCAAAATGTATCAAAATAAAACATTTTAAAAGATGAAAAAAAAAGTATACAATTCAGTAGTTTATAGTATATTAACAAGGTTGTGCAATCATCTAATACTGAAGCATTTCTTCACCCAAAAACAAACCTCTCTGCCAAGCATGGTGGCACATGCCTATAATCTCAGCTACTTGGGAGGCTGAGGCAAGAGGATCACAAGTGTGATACCACTCTGGGCAACTTGGCAAGACCCTGACTCAAAATAAAAGGGACTGAGGATACAGCTCACCTTTTCCTGGATTCAATCTTCATAACCATGAAAAGGAGGACAGAGGAGAAAAGAAGAGAAACCTTTGCCTGTTAGTAGCCCCTCTCCATTCCCCTCTCTTCCAAACTCCAGCAACCAAAATCTACTTTTTGTCTCTATGGATTTATCCATTCTGGACATTTCACAAAAATATGTAGTCTGTTATGACAGGCTTTTTTCCCTTAGCATGCTTTCAAGCCTCATCCATGTTCAATAATGTGTAAGTACATCATTCCTCTTAATTCCCAAATAATATTCTATTGCAATGATTATACCACATTTTATATATCCATTCACTAGCTGATAAACATTTAGGATCTTTTCATTTTTTACCTATAATGGAGAATGCTACTGTGAACATATATTCAGCACATGTATTACAACTTTTGTGTCAGTATGTTTTCAAATCCCTTGGGTGTGTAACTATCACTGGGTCACACAGTAACTCTATGTGACTTACCACCCAACTTTAAGCAAATTTCAGCATTATAACATATACCACACTCCTAAACACCTAATCAGTTGCTTTACCTTCCACCAGCGGGGGTTAAAAAAAAAAAAAAAAAAAAAATCAATCAATTTACTCTTATCCACAATCTAAAAAATTTCTAGGTCACTTCCTTCAATTCAGTCACAGAATAAAGCTCTTAACTCTTAACATGCATACACACATCCTTTTCCAAAATGGAAAGCAGTCTAACTTCGACTTCCTGGAAAGGCATCACCCGTTCACAAATCACAGCTCCTTTGAGATTACAGTTGTGCTTGTACAGACCTTACTTCATTATGTCATGCAGACAGACTATGCACATTATTGTTCTGCTTGAAAAAAAAGACTGATGGGAATCTGGCTCCAAGTGTGCAGTGGAGAGCTGAACACAGGATGCTTAGTTCGGCACTGCAATGCCAAGAGTCTCACTGGATTGAAGCAGTTAACAGACTTGAGGGCAAATGTTCTATTTCTTTCACTAAATGAGGTTTTAAAAAAAAAGTCTAATGTAATAAAGGAGGCTAAGAAAGAGCCTGAAGATTTTGAGTGTCATCAAAGAGCTCTATTACTAATACTGTACTCTTTTCTCATTAAAAAAGCAGAGTCTGTTTTGCCTATTTTCATAGGACTTTAACAGATGTTTATCAATCCTTCCAACAATGTGAAGGCAAAAATAGTGACAGAACAGCTTACTGGCATTTCAGAGAAAAACCTGCATGGTTTAGTAAAAAAACAGAATATGTAATACTGAAATCATAGCTCCCTATGTAACAGAAGGGGCCAGCTGCAAACAGGACAGTCATAACCTTAGTAACCTTCCCTTTCCTGATGCTAAATTTTCCAGCCAAACCTCTTCGGGATAAAAGAAAAGAATTTCCATTCCTCAAAGCAATGAATTCCCCAGCTTTAGGTCTGGCTTAATTAAGCACATTCAAGGCACAAAACATAAAAGAGAACTGGCCTTACCACTCAGGAAAGCACAGTAAAGGGGAGCCCAGGACTGTTCGGGTGGAACACATGACTGTGACCCATACAGCAGGTCACAAAGTGCAAAGGAAGAGACTGCTTCTGTAGTTTTCATCCCCTCAAGAGTAACGTCATCTGCATAGTGCTGTATTTCTCCAGACCATTTTACGATCACAATTCTGGAATTATTCTGTCACAACAAGCCATGCAACACAGATTAAAGTTTACTTCCCTTCTTCTAAGCATTCAGGAGACAGGAAAAGCTAAGATGGAAGACAAGCAGACATTTTCATTGTCTCAAAACTTATCAAATGATAGAACTACTGAATTTTACAGTCTGAAGAAACCTAAAGTATCCAATGGTTTCAGATGATGAAAAAACTTAATGAAAAGTCATACACAGTTTGTCACGGTCATCAAATAAATTAGTGGCAGAGCCAGAAAGAGAGCTCAGGTTCCTAATTCTCAACTCAGCTATCCATACTACTGTATTGCCTGCCTTGCTTTTCTTTTCTTTTTCCTTTTCTTTTCTTTTCTTTTTTCTTTCTTTCTCTTTCCTTGCTTCCTTTTCTTTTCTTTCCCCTTCCCCTTTCTATTCCCCTTTTTTATTTAAGACAAAGTTCCGCTATGCAGTCCAGACTGGCCTCGTGGCAATCCACATACCTCAGCCTCCCAAGTGCTGGGATTACAACAGTGCACTACCACACCCAACTACTTTGGCTATATTTTAAAATGAGTTAGAATCTCATGGACATACATCCTAAAACAGTTCTGCTTAAAAGCACTCATAATGCACTGGTCACATAATCAATTTAGTAGGCCATAGTCATGTTGCAATTAAATGAAGTGGGAAAAAAATTAAAACTATCAGACTGTACCACACATGTAAAGGTATTATTTCAAAGCTTCTGTTTCACGTAGCTATATATTTATGGTGTATCAGGTCCTAATGTAAAATATATCTTAAACTATGAGTCACAGCCAAAAATGTTTGAGAAACATTGCCATACATAAAAGGCAAAAGGAAGTTGAGAATAATTATCTTCCCTAAAATCTGTGTCAAAGTCCTACACTGTTAGGCTCAAATTCAGTTCTTATTGGTCAGCCTAATTGCAGGGAAAAGGAAAGAAGGGGTGGGGGACACATATTACAAGCAATATGCACACATAGCTGGAATGCCAGGCCCAAATGATGTTATTTCTATCAACCATGAAGATACACAGATTACTAAAGGAATACAATCCCAAATTTCTTAAACCATTACACCATTCTAACCATTCAACTACTCCTACTTTTAAGCAATAAATACCACCAAAACACATTCATAATGGCAAATGTCTTCGTAATCTTCAACAAAAATACTTTACTCTTCTCAAACAAGAAAATCTGGCCTAATTTTCATTGAAGAATTCCAAGATTATATAGTACAGCTCTGAAAGATTCTTTCCAAAAACTTACTTAAGCAATAACTTTTTTAATAACAAGGATAAAATAAAACATTATCAACTCACCACGTCTTTGGCTCAGTTTCCCAACAGTGACTCCACTGCTATTCCAAGTGGGCAATCCTGTGTGTTGGACTGCTATCCCTGATCCCTGGCCCCCGAATGCCAATGGTGTATCTTCTACCCACGGTCATTCAACAACCAAAGGTACTGTGCCTCTAATACTTTCCCAAATGAGCTATGGAAAGAGGTACATTTCCCACTCTGCTTAGATAGCTGATGGCCACAGAATGAATTGCAGGCTCTGATGCAGGGAGAGAGATGTAAGGCAACTATCAGTCTCTTGATGCATTTCCAAGACACCCAATAAGATTACCCAATCTGAAGTGGAAGAATTGGGCTGGGGATTTAGCTCAGCGGCACAGCACCTGCCTGGCAAGTGCAAGGTCATGAGTTCGATTCCTGGTACCGGAAAAAATGAAGTAGAAGAATTATTTATTATCTTTTTGTAGCACTAGGCAGTCACTAGGTGTTATTTCCAAAGTGGTACAACAGCAAACAATCATTTTAGGGAAAAAATGGTTAACATACATACATACTTTATCCTAAATTAAAAGTGAGTCTGAATTTACCTCAAATTTCAGGAAAAAAGGAGGGAACAGAGAAGCAGTAATTACAGAAGGCATGTCCAAGGTTACTTTCTTGCACAAAGTCTACAGGTACATTTACATGCGTATGCACACATTCAGTGCACAGACTTAAGGGAAAAGTCACTGAGTATTTTGTGAGATGTTTCATTAGATTGAGGGAAAAAAATAGGTAACCCTTACTTAATACTTGTGACCACAAACAGTACCAAATGCCTGTTTAATCCTTGCAGTGCACTTACTAGGTATCATTATTCTCCAATTATACAGAGAATAGTGAGGTTTAGAAGTTAACTGTTGAGCCAAGGTTCAAATCCAGATAATTCCAGACCCCTCACTAAAAGTAGTATTGTTCCAAGTCACACATAAGAAGATTGAATGAAGGAATTTTAAAAACAGGAAAACACTTGTCTGAAAACCATGAAAAATGTTAATACTCCACTGAAGTGCAACTATGAAAGGTTATCAGCAAAAATTCTTTATAACCCAAAGAAAACTAGATTTACATCCCAAGGTTCTTAAGCAACCACATTTAAACTCTGCACTTAAAAGTTCACAATACAAAGGAGCTCAAACTAAATGAACTCTGAACTACATTTTTTACATATTATCTTCCACAAAGCACTCAATTTTAAAACACTATTAACCAGCTTGGCATGGTGGCACATGCCTGTAATCCCTGCACTCAGGAGGCTGAGGCAAGAGGATCACTGAGTCTGAGGCCCGCCTAGAATACATAATGAGTTTCAGCCAGCCTGAACTATATATAGCAAAACACTGTCTCAAGAACGACAACGAATAATATATACAAATAGGAGGGAGAAGAAAGACACACAATAAACAGGTAAAAAATAGCTGAAGGAAGAAGATAAATTTGATGCACAAGTTAATCAAATTAGCTGGGCGCGGTAGTACATGCCTGGAATCCCAGCACGGAGCAAGGTGAAGCTGGAGGATCATTGTGAGTTTGAGGCCAGCCTCCCCTACACAGTGAGTTTGAGGCCAGCCTCCCCTACATAGTGAGTTCAAGGCCAGCCTGGACTACATAGTGAGATCCAGTCTCAGGCCCCACTCAAAAGAGAAGTTAATAAAATTTGTGGATAACTCCAAAGAAAGTTTAAAAATGTTTACAAGGGATTTGGGAGGGGGGCAATGCTGAAAATTCAGTACTGGAGTGAGGTCATTAATTCTAAATTGTACACTTCAAACAGGTGAATTTGTAGTATGTAAATTACTCTCAATAAAGCTGTTTTTTTCTTTTAAAGTGGTATTTGGTTGTCAAAACAAGAAAGCAAACTTATATTAGGGTTTTTCTGACTAAACCATAAAAGGGAAGTAGCCAAGAGAAAAAGTACACTGATTTATTCACTAGACAGGAAAATAACAATAAAAATTTTCATGGATTAAAAAAAAATACTAGGGCTGGAGATGTAACACAGTAGAAGAGCTCTTGCCTAGCAAGTGCAAGGCTCTGGGTTTGATCCACACAATCAAAAATAATTTTTTTTTTTCCATTTTGACTTTTTTTTTTGAGACAGTCTCACTATGTAGTTGGCTGGCCTTGAACTCACTGTATAGCACAGGCTGGCCTTGAACTTCTACTTGGCCTCTTGAAAGGTCAGTTCTGTGTCTCTGGGTAATTCTCTACAGACTTTACTGAGACCACAATGAAAGCTCACAGGGTTTTTTTGTTTTTTGGGTTTTTTTTGTCTTTTTCAGACAGGGTCTTGCTATGCAGTTCAGGCTGACCTTGAGCTCACTCTGTAGCCCAGGCTGGCCTCGAACTCACAGTGATCCTCCTGCCCAGCCTCCCGAGTGTTGGGATTACAGGCGTGCCCACCACACCGGTCTAAAAGCTCGCTATTTTAAGAGCAGAAAGACAACAATTAGGAAATCCTAACTGTAGAACAGAGAAAGAACATTCCAACTTAATTTCTTATCGCCTAGGACAAACTCAACTATTCTGATCCCAAAGTTAGTACCTATGACTAAGGAATGTAGAGATGGTAACTTTCATAACAGAATTTCAAGAGAAAGTTTTAGAGCAGAAAATCAAATTTATAATTACTTTAAAAGAAAGTGTGGGGGAAAAAAGAATGTGGTAACTCCTTTGCAAACATGATAACAACAATCAATTTCTTCAGCCAACTAAAACATCCAAATGGGGTTTTTTGTTTGGGTGTTTTTGGTATTTTTAGAGAAGATCAATTTGCATTGGTTTGGGAACTTCTGCAGAAGTTTCCCCAACAGCAATACTGTGCTGTGTTTACTCCACCTACAGATACAAACAGAGACTAACAACACCTGTAAACAACCACAATTCACACATGCTTTGAGATCTGAAAATATCAACCCACCCTGACGTCTGCACCAAAGAATCTTTCAGGAAATCCTAGGTCAGGAGTCTCAACTTTCCCAAATAACAAAATTTCAGACCTGCTGGTCTCCTCCCTGCCTTTGGCTAAATCAGGAACAAACCCAGAAGATAAAAACGAAAAATCCAAGCACCTGCCCAGGAAGCGCAAGGTCCTGAGTTCGATTTCCAGCACCCAAAAAGAAAAAAAAAAAAAAATCCTAACTCATGTAGATATTCTGGAAGACACAGATGAAATACTAAATCAATAGGGGCTGGGGATTTAGCTCAGCGGGAAAAAGCGCCTACCTGGCAAGTGCAAGGTCGTGAGTTCGGTTCCCGGTACCGGAGAAAAACCAAAACCAAAAAAAAAACTAAATCAATATATAATTCTACTTCCTCTATGTGGTTACATAAGGATCAAAACATTTCAAGACAGTGATCTTCATAATTCTCATTCACCTAGACTTGAAAAACTGTATTATCAATGAATTTGATATTTTTCAATTAAAAAAATACATGAAAGCTCACGGTGCCATGCCCAATCCTTAGAAGGCACTCAATGAATGTCAGTCTTTCTTTTCTTTCTGTTAATTTTACAGTTTTTTCATGAAGTAGTCCTGTTTACTAGCACCCCAATATAAAGGCAGAGTAGAAAAGTATTTCCTGACTGACCACTGAGACCAGACCCTGAAAATTAGGCCACCAACTAAGATGAAGGGATTCATCTGCAAAAAACAGACTTTCCTCCTCCCTTCCCGGCAGCAGTTTCAATTCCAAAGCCATGCTCTTCCTGCTACAGGAAGTGGCTCAACTGTTCTTCCTTGTAGCAGTGTAAAAGTTCCTGTTCTTTGTGACTGGAAAAAGCCAATCTCAAAAACTATTGGTGCAACAGAAGCCCAAAAACACATCAACTCATGGAACCCATGTACAAGTTCACAGGATTACCAGCTGGGGGGCAGTGAATACTGTTGTTCTGGCTATCAAGTTCACTCTGTGATTCAAATCTCTTGCACCAACGAACAAAGTGGTCTCAACATACTTACGGGGACAGAAAGCTAGAACTACATAAACTACCAGTATTTCTATCCTTGATAGCAAAGGTTCAGAAACAGGTCAACAGAGTTGTGCGAAGCTGCCATCTATAGCTGGGTATCTGACACGTAAAACAGATATATGAGCCCAAGTCATACGTGTATAATTTTTTCCTTTTGTCTTTTTGAGACAGGGTCTCGCTACGCAGTTCAGGCTGCCCTTGAGCTCACTTTGCAACCCAGGCTGACCTCAAACTCACAAGGATCCTCCTGCCTCAGCCTCCCAAGGGCTGGAATTATAGGCATGTGCCACCACGCCCAGCCATATGTGTATACTTTTGTTCAAGCCTTGGAGCTTAAGATAAGAACAGACCCATGCTGTGTGTCAAATCAAACTCTAGTGGTTATAGGTAGACAGGCCCATCATCAACAGCAAAATTTATAGCAACTCTTTACCCCTTAAGAGTCCCCACAGCATGCCCATCACTATACCATTCACTCTGCCTTTATGGAGTTAAGAAACCATCTGGGAAGATCAGACTAAACAGTTCAAGAAACACAATGTCAGCTTCGTGTGGTGGCACACACCTGTAATCCTGACACACACCTATAATCCCAGCACTCTGCAAGACTGGAACAGAAAGATCTCAAATTCAAACTGAGCCCAGCATGGGCAATTTAGCAACTTGGTGAGACCTTGCCTCAAAATTAAAAAGAAAAAAAAAGGGGCTGGGAATGTCAAAGGCTCTGGGTTCAAGCCCCTGGGGAAGATTAGGGAGGGGGGTTGCCCTGTTAGTACAGAGTATCCCTGCTATCCGGTAATTTAAAATTTTTTTTTAAAAAATCAGTAAGCTTTGAGATAGGGGGGGCAAAAAGCTTTCACAAGAGATACCTTAAAGCTGGACTGTTAAAACTGTCGAAGTTGGGGTTAGTAGCCAGGAGAGCCTGTATTCATAATCAAATCCAGTCTGCCTAACTAGCCTTTCTCTGGCCAAAGGTCTCCCTCATCCTCACAAAGCACATCAAACCCTTCTGGGACACACAATTCTTGATAATTCTATTGTTTCTCCCACTTCCTGGAATGTTCTTCCCCTCTTTCTCCTGATGGGTAACATTAACCCTAGTATACAACCAACACTCCATAAAGCATAGTCACTGTGTAAAACTTCTTTTTATTATTTGAGATCCAACTGAAACATTTTTCTGGTCTTTCCCAATTCCCCAGAATTAATCTACTTGTCTCTCCATACTCCCATAGCATTTATCCATATGCTTTTATTAGAACAATTACAACCATTTATGTCCTTTGCTCCCTTTTTTCTTTCTCTTTTACTTGTCTGAACAAGAATCATCTTTTAGACAAGCGTGGTGGCGCACGCCTGTAATCCCAGCACTCGGAGGCTGAGGCAGCAGGATCACTGCGAGTTTGAGGCCAGCCTGGGCTACAAAGTGAGTTCAAGGCCAGCCTGAACTGCATAGTGAGACCCTGTCTCAAAGAAAAAAAAGAATCATCTTTTATACAACTCTTTACCCCTTAAGACCTAGGCATATCTGGCTCATAAAAGGTGCTCTTTATATATCTGTTGACTGAAGGCCCAACTGACCCAAATTTACAAAATGGGTAACACTAGAATTCTTTTCCCCTTCGGTATACTTAAACAATTTCACTTTGTCAATGCCCAATGTATGTCTACATTTTTATGAATGTCTGCGCCATAATTACATCAACAATTCATACAAAAAAAATTAAAATGGATTCACTAAAGATCACCTAGTGACTAGTTTTTGACAATAAAACTCTTCATCAATGCCAACTAAAATATAAACTGAGGATTAATTTAAGTGATAAGTTAGATACTGTGGCTGGAGAGCCTTCTCACTAAAACAGGGCCACAGCTTTGCATGTATTCTATTGACAGGTATTTATATTGGCTTTAGTCACAGATAGTGGAGGTTATAAATTTAGAAATCCAATAACAAACCCGAAGTTTATTTTCAGAAACTTTCCATATGGTAGGAGTTTCAAGAAGTAAAACAGCAGCCCTTTTCCCTGCTGAAAGCAGAGGGTAACAGAGCGCCAAAAGAGCAAACCCTGTCCTGACTCTGATCTTGGCAATGCTCAAAGCAGAGGAAGAAACGTGCAGGGCCAGCAAAAGCCTCTCTGGATATCTGGGCTACTCCAGGCCTAACTACTAATTTTATACATGTTCACATTCATTTAAAACACAATTTGTGGCTTGGAACTTTAAAAATGTTCTAATGTGCTAGTCTGTCCACATATTAATCAAGTCTGCCAGGTTTGAACATGCCAAGCTTAAAATATCTCCAGATCTTGTGCAAAGGTATGAGCTCAATCTTTTATTCTCAGGAAAAGGAACTCAGGGGAGAATGACTAAAGCTAAACATTTCAATGGAAGCTATGATAGAAAAAGCTCCTGCATGGTGATGAGTTACATTTTAAAAATACGTGAACAGAAATAAGATACAAGCTAATGACAGATTTCTTCTATTAATCTCAAAATGAGATCTTGGATTTCAGTTTGAATTGTCAGAGAAAGAACTGTAATTTCTACATGAGACCATCCTCTATAAAGGTTGTTTTAGTCATCCACTGACTAAGCCCCTTTGGAATCCAAATCTAGCTCACTTTATATTGAAATGAATTCTATTTTTATAGGAACAGTAATATAAGCAAAGTTCTTTCAATCTTTTATCAGCTTTGGAAAAATGACAATAAAACCTGGAATGACTAAACTTTTATAAAGAAAACCTCAGATATAACACATCAGATCCCTTCATTTTCATCTGGGGAATGCAGCATTAAGAGTCCAGTGACTTGGTAAGAGAAAAACTGGGACCAGAATCTGATTACTAGTCCAATCAATGCACTTATTCTATTACAAACTAAACACACAACTTTACCAAGACAGAAACTGTTTTAGAAATTACAACAGAAGAAAAGTGTAAATATCCATTTCCTAAGTAGATGTGCCCTACAGATTTGGAAATATCCCTTTAAATATGGGCAGTGGGGGAGCTACAGGTTTGGTTCAGTGGTAGAGCAATTGCTTAGCATGCACAAGGCATTAAGTTCAATTCCTACCACCATCCAAAAGCAGGAGGGCAGCAGCAAAACCATGGCAATAACTTTCAATGCTTTTGGTTAGATCCATACTTACATGGGATCTCAACTTAGAAGTTTAGCTTTGAAGTTTTCCTTTCATTCTACAGGGGATGGGAATAATTTTTACACTCTAAAATGGCATTATCCTTATCCGTCAAACAATAAACTTCCTACAAAAAAAATTCACAGAAGAATTCAGAGTTGTTTTTGTTTGGCTTTTGTTTTCTTTTTTGAAAAAGGGTCTCACTAAGTTGCCCAGGCTGGCCTCAAACTTGCAATTTCCTGCCTCAGCCTCCCAAACAGCTGGGATTACAGGCAAGGGCCACCCAGGCCAGTGTCTTCTCTCAAAAAAGGAGGGAAAAATAATTCCCATGTAAGTGAATGAATTGTACTTTTCAAGTAGTCAGCCTCAGTACGGTACAGTTACATATCTCAACAAACTGAAAACCTATGGAGAAAATATTAATCTTACTCTGACTCCTGTTTGCCCTTTCTTCTGCACCCAAAGAGAGCATTAAAAGGACCTGGCCCACTACAGCAAGTAATGGGTCAGAAATGCCAGTCCATGGAGCCCTCTCAAATTGCTCTACAGGTGGCACTATCAGAGTTTCCAAAGAATCAAGGGGAGCCGGGCGTGGTAACGCACAGCTGTAATCCCAGCCCTCAGGAAGCTGAGGCAGGAGGATCACTGTGAGTTCAAGACCAGCCTGGGCTACAAAGTGAGCTCAAGGCCATCCTAAACTGCATAGCAAGACCCTGTCTCAAAAAGGAAAAAAAAAAGAATCACAGGGAGACCACAGGGTTCCTTCATGCCCACACTGTTCTAGAATAGACTAGGAAATCTGCAGGGAACAATATAATCCACTGCCTTGTACAGCCACCGAAAATCTTTCCATCCCATTTATCAGTCTGACTTGTACACATTTTTGTTTTGTTTTAGTGCTGGTGACTGAACTCAGGGCTCTGTCCATGTTAAGCACACTACCACTAAGCTACATCCCAAGTCCTCCTTGTACAGATTTCAGTACAACATGTGATTCAAATAATAAGGGGAAATGGAAGCAATACCACATATCCTACAAAGGGAGGGAGGGAAGGAGCAAACACTGAAGACCTCTGCAGCCCCACTGGTCAACCCAGCATTCAACCTAAAATGAGGAAGGTACTAGAACATTCACAGTACTTTACAATATAAAACTAAAATCTCACATCTTTTGCTTAAAAGAAGAGTTTCAAATTCTATGAAAGTTTCCACCTTTGTCTTCATCTGCCGGATCCCGTCACAAGCCATGGTAGCATATATTTCATTGTATAAAAATTCAGACATGGGTCTGTAAGCCTTCTGTATTCATGGATTTCACCACCATGGATTCAACCAACCACTGACCAAAAATGCTTTAAAAGAGCTGGGGCAACAGCTCAGTGGTAGAGCCTGCTTAGTATGTTTAAGGCCCTGGGTTTGATCCCCAGCACTACAAAAAAAAAAAAAAATTGGTTTTAAATTGAAAACAGCTGTGTGTGTACTGAAATACACAATTTGTTTCTTCCCAAGTCAATATACACCTAGCATTTACATAGGATTCAGAACTACAAGAAATCTGGAGATGATTTAAGGAATACAGGAGAATGTGTTCAAATTACATACAAATAATACACCTTTTATAAAGGACTGGAACATCTGCAGATCTGCAGTATCCATGGCAATCCTAATCCTTCATGGATACCAAGAAACAGACTGTCAACTCCACACATGCAGGTGTAGCTCCTGCTTTTTCAGACTGCAGAGCAAAGCCCACTTTAATTTTCAAGTATCTGAACATCTCTCCTTCTACATGATTCTCTTAGCTGGTAGATGCCTACCTGTAGAGATGACAGGTGAAGAGGAAACTGCAGCAAAGCCTCTAGTATAACTGGAATTATGAGAAATAGAATTACAGGAAGGAGTCATTTTGCCCATCGATGTTCTAAGTAAGAGGAGAACTGTACATCTCAAATCTGACTTCAACACCTTTACAGCAGTCGACTGTGTTTAAGTAAAATAAAATGAACAATTTTTATTTTTACCATAGTATTTTAATTTTCAAAACATACAACGTATTAACTACTTTTTTTAATCAAAGAACATAATTAGGTACATCCTTTCCCATATCAGTCACCCAGTACTCCTCAAAAAACAGTTTTCAAGTTTCTTTTTTTTTTTGGGTCTTTTTGAGACAGGGTCTAGCTGTGCGGTTCAGGTTGGCCTTGAGCTCACTTTGTAGCCCAGACTGGTCTCGAACTCACAACAATCCTCCTGCTTCAGCGTCCCGAATGCTGTGATTACAGGCGTGCGCCACACCCAGCTCAAGTTTCTTATAATCTAGCATTTCTTGGTGATGGACTCACTTTCCTATGCTTGTAAATTTGGCTACAGGAGAAGAAACAGAATGACTTAGCTGGTTACTGCTGTACAAGAAAGTACATCTCCACCGCCACTGCAGTCTGCAACCTGCACACCAGGGCCTGTGTTCAGTGTGTCACATTTATGCCCTCCCTGTTCCTATTCCCATTCCCGTGTCTACACATTCATATCCAAGAGAGAGGGTGTTTTGTGTGCATGGGGGTGAAATATACAAATCATTTAAATCACTTTTAAGTATACAATTTAGTAGCATCTGTGCACTCACAATATCATTATCCTCCGATGCCTTTTCATCATCCCAAACAAAAATTCTGTACCCACTGGACACTAACGCTCCATTCTCCTGACCCCTGATAACATGCACTCACTTTGCCTCTATGAATTAGCCTATTCTTGGAACCTCATACAAGTGAAACCACACAGTATTTTTCTTTTGTTTCTGGCTTGTTTCACTCAGCATAATAATCACAAGGTTCACGTATGCTGTAGCATGCATAACAACTTCATTCTTTTTTATGGATGAATACTATTCCATTGTATGTGTACAGTACACCCCGTTTTGTTTATCCGTTTATTAGTCTGATGGACATTTGGGTTGTTTCCACCTCTTGGCTACTGTAACAACAGGAAAATACTGTGAACTCTGGCATACATGCATCAGTTTAAGTTCCTGCTTTTAATGATTTGGGGTTCATACACAGCAGCAGAATTGCTGGGTCATATGGTAATTCTACATTTAACTTTTTGAGAAACCAGAACTGTTTTCCACAGCAGCTGCACCATTTTACATCAATAATACACAACTTTTCCTCCTTCACAACACTTCATTTTCCCTCTTTGCCTCTTCTGTAACAGCCATCTTAATGGATATGAAGTAGTATCTCCTTGTGGTTTTGATTCATGTCTACTGCTTCAAGACCTTTTGTACGTGAACTGTGTTCTGTGGCACTGATCCATCTCTACCCCACAAAGAAACACCTGCCTCTTCTCTGCCACTCCCTAAGTGAGCCACTGCCACTTCAAATCTTGTTCACTACAGGGACCACTGTACTCCTCTCTTCCTTTTCTGGAATATCTTTTCACTATTTTATTGACTTTCTTCTCAAAAAACACTACTTGTAACCTGACAATGCCAGTTCAACACAAGCAAGCTTCTAGTGGGAAGCCACCTCCTCACAGCATTTCTGTACTTTCTAATCTTCTGAGGAATCACCAACAATGCTCCACAGCTCTTTCTGGATTATCTAACGCACTCTTTTTTCCTGGTTTTAGGTTCAGTATTCTTTTGAAAGACAAAAGAGGATTGGTCTCTGGACAACCAAAGCTTGACAACGGCCAGTCTAAATCTACCTACATATAAGCAGAGATGAAAGATCAATACACTAAACCTCTTAATCACCAAGAACACAAAAAAAGTTGATCATATTTGAAATACTTTTATTTTGAACCCACAATAAATTGCTCTTCAAACGTTAATGGTGCCTGGAATACAATAAGCTTTCAATAAATATTTGCTGAATGAATAATTTAAGGAGATAATATGGCAGCCAAAAAAGGTTTGGAATTAGACCTAGACCTGTATTCTAACTCATATCCTAGCCATATGACCTTCAGTTAAACACTTAGCTTCTGTGAATCTCAGTTTCCTCCTCTTGTAAAGTAACTGTGTAGGTTACAAAGATGCTACTGTTGGTACACTGTTGGGTATTCGTTGGTACTGGGTCTAGGTACCATCAAAACACTGATTTAAACACAAGAAACAGTTTATCATATATTCAACTATTTTATGAGGCCCTAGGTTTGATCCCCAGGATCAAATATGGATCTTACATGCTATTGGAGCAGGAGGGTGAAACCAACAAAACAAACTATATAAATCTGGGGCTGCAGCCTGCCTGGCAAGCGCAAGGTCATGAGTTTGATTCCCGGTACCCAAAAAAACCCAAAATAAATAAATAAATAAAAAATGTTTTTAAAATATTGGGGGCTGGAGAATGCAGCCCAGTGGTAGAGTGCTCACCTCCCATACAGAGGTCCTAGGTTCAATCTCCAGCACTGCAAAAACACAAAAAATAATAAACTCAACTATCTGCCACCTTGGCTATCAGATCAACTGATAATCGGTTGTTTTCATATAACCCTTACATTACTTAATGATGGCCCCCAAGCCCAAGAAGTTATTTTAACAATTTTATTACAATATATTGTTATAATTGTTCTATAATTATTGTTACTTATCTTTTACTGTGCCTAGCTTATACATCAAATATTTATCATAGGCATATATGTTTTCTGTTTTTTGAGACAGGGTCTTGTTATGCAGTTCAGGCTGGCCTTCAACTCATTATGTCGCCCAAGATGGCCTCAAACTCTCAGCAACCCTCCTGCCTCAGCCTCCCAAGTACTAGAAATATGGGCATGTGCCACCACGCCTGGCAGTATGTATGTATTTTTAAAAAACAGTACATACATATATAGACTTCAGTTTTAGGCATTTATTGAAGGTCTTGAAACATATTCCCTGCAGATGAGGGGGACTACTATAATTTACTTTTGGTTTTACACATGTTGAGTTTGTGCCAAAGGGCTCTCCAACATTCCCAAAAGATATATATGGTTGGAGATAAATATAGATGATGGATGGATGGATGGATGGATGGATGGATGGATGGACGGACGGGATAGGTATTTGTGTGTGTGTGCAGTGCTGGGATTGGAACCCAGGGCCTTGTGCAAGCAAGGCAGGCACTCTACCACTGAGTTATAACCTCAGCATCATTTTACTATCTCATAAGACATGATAAACCATAAATTTAATCTGGCCAGACAGTTTCATAACAAGTTCAGCAGTTACTACATAATGACAAATAAAACACTGCATAGTTTGATATTGATTAATTCTGCTTTTTTTTTTTTTG
>NW_004955413.1:26285963-26299162 GCF_000276665.1 Chinchilla lanigera
GTTTTTCTCCGGTACCGGGAACTGAACTCACGACCTTGCGCTTGCCAGGCAGGCGCTTTTGCCGCTGAGCTAAATCCCCAGCCCCTAATTCTGAATGACTGATCATACCTTTTGAAGCTTGAAGATCAAGACTTAAATCCATTCCCCCTCACAGTCATAGGTAAATGAGGAAAAGCAACAAAACAGAACAAGTTTGTGATATCTGTTACCAACACTGTATTCATCCAGAAAGCAAGTAGAGGATTCCACTGATCCTAGCAATGATCAGCTTCAGTCTGATATACTCCTCTTGTTCTAAACACGGATTTTTCTCTCCTCTGCTTGCTGGAAGAACACCAAAGAAGAGAACGATCCAGAGCCCGAGAACAAACCGCATCTAGGAAGAGGAAAAATACAGAGAAGAACCTAAAAGGACCATCCATCACTATTACTGCACTCAGGGTCAAGGCCACCAGAGGAACAGCAAGATCACACCATCTCAGCATCGGAAAGGGATTATGATGTGTCAACAAATATTTTCCAAGTGACCATGTGCTAGATGCTAATGGTACACAGATGATTATGACAAAATCCCTATTGAAAGCATTGTGTGCTAAGTGCTGTAACAGAGGAATTAACTAAGAGTTATGGGAGTGTAGAGGAGGGAATAAAAGAGTGGGTCACCAAGACTTGAGATCACCACATCTACCATCACCTACCAATCTTAAATGCAGAAGACTCGTGCTAATTCAGGATAAGGAGAAAACAATACTGTAGTTCTAGCAGGGCTAGGATTTGTGGCCCCTTAAAAGCAGGGTCTCATTCTCCTATATGGTTGTTCTAAAATAAAAGTTAAAGGTGATTATGTCTACTTCTGTTTTCTTTCATTTCTTCTGAAATAATAAACAAACTCGGATCACAAGAAAGCACAAGTCTAGTTCAACCATTCACTGAGTATTGATCTCAATTTACAAGGTAATATTTAATCCTTAATGATATCTCCTGAAAAAAGATGGTGACTTTATTCCCCTCCCTAAAGGAAATTTCATTTACAGGCAAAGAAAATTACACAAGTATATGTCACAAGTTGAACTTCCAAAATAAGACTAAACAACTCTACCAATACCATGTAACTTTTTTCCTGGCCCAAGTTCTAAACTCTCTGCCTCTCAAGGCTTAGAAGTCTCTAGCTGAACGTCTGGCTTCTCTGATTCTTGCTACCACACCCCCCCAACCCCCCACCCCACCTCCCCACCGCTAATTGTGACTCTCAGGAATGTACTCACAAAGCACTACAGGAATTTATTAATCCATAAAACATACTTCATTGTCATTTTCTGGATAAATCTTAAGAGGTCTATAAGGTACAATGTCAAAAAGTATCAATGATCTGTACACCTCTCCAAAAGGAAAAAAGTTGACACGAGTTTTTATTATTGATACCATCTCTCCACCCAACAGAAACATATTTTAACCACTAAGGTCTAGTCTAGCAAACTGCTGCTATCTCAGCAATTACAATGGAGTATATGCTTTCAATAGTGAGTCAAGCCTTGGGGGTGGCTTAACACGGAAATTCACCAGCAGGTACCAAGCTCTTAGATTCAAAGAGACAAATGAAAATATTTTATCAGGTTTTTCCAAGAGGTAACTAGTTTTTAAATTATTATCTTCCCAAAGTATTTATAGATGAAATGGTATGATGTCTGGGATTTCTTTTATTTTTATTTTTATTTATTTTTTGTATTTGTTTTTGTTTTTCTCTGGTACTGGGAATCGAACTCAAGATCATACACTTGCCAGGCAGGCGCTGTGCCGCTGAGCTAAATCCCCAGCCTCTGGGATTTGTTTTAAAATACAGAAGAGGAAGGGAAAAGTAAAGTTAAATAAGACTGGCCATGTGTTGACAACTGTTAAAAGCTGAGTGATAGGTCTTGGGCACTGGGTCATTATAGCATTCTCCTTGTTTTTATATGCATTTGAAATTCCCCATAACGGATTAAAAATTAATTTTATGAATGTCATGATCTGGTGAACTTAAAAACCAAAAAACAAAGTGTGTCTTGGGACAAATGAGCTCCATAATCTACTAGAGTAAAAGTCTTAAGTTTCTCAAGATATATGCCAATTCTAACACTTCTTCCTCTCTGAACACTATTGAGCACAACTACCATGTGCCAGGCACCAATGTGAGCGCTATGGATATGACGACTAACTAAATTCTCCCTCAAAAAATCAAGCAGGCAATCTATTGTCATGAATGAGGCAACCACATGGCTCATTATGACCAACTGGGAAAAGCTTCCCAGAGGAGATGCCAGTTAAGTTAAATTTTTAAAAGTTCAACTGCAAAAAGAAAACATTTCTTTCTTACCTATGTTGACTTTTATCATCTTACAGATTACAAAATGAGCAAGTAAATGTTTTTTTTCCTTTATGAAGTTTCCATTTTTCCATAGAGCAGAAATTAGCAAACTATCATTTGGGCAATGATTTTTTTTTTTTTTTAATCTTTTTAAGATAAAGTCTTGCTATGCAGTTCAGGCTGGCCTTGAGTTCATTTTGTGGCCCAGGCTGACCTCAAACTCACAAGAATCCTCCTGCCTCAGCCTCCCAAGTGCTGGGATTAAAGGCGTGTGCCGCCAAGCCTGGCTCAATAAATATTCTTAAATACACACCATGTGCTGGTATGTGCTAGACAAAAAGGATAAAACATGGTGTCTACTCTCATAGCCTCTCATAAAACATGGTGTCTACTCTCATACTGTATTCTAAGAGTATAGGAAGACAAAAACAAGCAGAAAACTAATGACAAATTTCTCCAAATTATGAAAAAAAAAAAAAAAAGGAATTTTGAAAGTGTCTACTCTTTATATATGGTAATAAGGAAAGCTGAAAGAATTGAAGAGCAAGGGGTGAGAAGAGCCAACTGGAAGCCAGAGGAGGTGAGGAGAATGGCAAAGACACAGCATGCATACACTTTAATCCAAGTCACACAAGGAAGTCTGAATGTTATTCTAAATACAATGATAAAACCACTGGAGGTGAAGGCTTTAGGCAGAGAAGTGATGCCCTTTCAACTAGGGTTCATGTGGGGTACTGGGGATTAAACCCAGAGACACCCTTAACACTGAGCTATACTCCCAGCCCTTTCTCATTCTTTGAGACAAGGCCTCACTTTATTGCCCAGGATGCCCCTGAACTTGCACTCCTCCTCTCAGCCTCCCCAGTAGCTGTGATTACAAGTGTGAACCACCAGGCCTAGCTCCGCTTACAATTTTAAGAAGATTCTTGCTATTATGAAGAGAGTAGATGAAAGACAATTTTTTTAAAGTGCATGGGTTAAGGATGTAGCTAGGTGATAGGCACTTGAGTAGTGTGCACATGGCCCTAGTTTCAATTCCCAGTAGAGAAAGAGAGACAGACACTGACAGACAGACACACAGAGATGGAAATGAAGAGTTTTAGATGAATAAAATTAAAACACCAAAATTGATTTTGCCCAGTGAAAATCACGTCTGCATTCCATTACCAACCTAAAGTCTTTTAAATAGCTAGATATAGGGGCTGGGGATTTAGCTCAGCGGCACAGCGCCTGCCCTCCAAGCGCAAGGTCATGAGTTTGATCACTGGTACCGGAAAAAAATAAATAGATAAATAAATAGCTAGATGTAGTTTAGGCTTATAGAGTGTGTGTACGTGTGTGCGTGCGTATGTATTTAAAGCACACAACCCATGGGTCATAACCTGTGAGGAAGTTTCTGGAAAGCCAAAACCAGTCCATATGCCTTGGGGTTAGCATTCTTATCATTCTCCTACTGCAAGGTCAGTCTAATGCTCATTTACTCTCTCCTAGTCCACAGTTTCTTGACTGAAAGGGAGGGGGGACTTCCTCAAGGGTTTTAGGAGACAATAAACCTTACTGAGATGTCCTATAAGGAATGTGATTGCATAAACTTTCTTGCTACTGCCAACTATGTTCCAGGTGCGACTACAAAAGCAACTCTAATTTTCTAGTCCAAATTTACTCAGAAAGCTGCCTAAAGGAAACTTTTTTTTTTTGGTACTAGGAATCGAACTCATGACCTCATGCTTTCCAAGGAGGTGCTGTGCCACTAAGCTATATCCCCTGCACAGCAAACTTATTTAATCCCATATTTTAAAAAGCTTTTCCTCATTCTAAGGTCTTGGACAAATTTCTAACAGCATTTGTAAATGGTAAGAAAAGGAAAATTAATTCCATTTTCAATCCCTGGAGCAGGTGTCTTAACACCTTAATAAAGGACTAAATGTTAATTGTACTTAAGAGATTTTTCTCAAGACAGTTGAAAAACAAAATGGGAGGACAGGGATGTATTCATTCATCTTTTATTCAAAATACCTAAAAGTTGGATACGTATAGAAAGAGGTTTATTTACTTCACAGTTTTGGAAGCCAAAAGTCCAAGATTGGGCAACCCCGTCTGTCCCACCTCTTGTAAGGGTTCCCTGGTTACATCACAACACACAGACAAGCGGCAAGGGAAACAGTCACATGCAGAAGACACTGAGCACATGGGTGGCCTTACCTCAGAACAATCCACTTTTTTGGGGGGTGGGGTGGGGGGTGGTTTCCAGCACCGGGAATCGAACTGACGACCTCGCGCTTGCCAGGCAGGCCCTGAACTGCTGAGCTAAACCCCCAGCCCCGAACAATCCACTCCTGAAAGACCTCACTGTAGTCTCATGGAAACTAAGCTAATGTCCTCCAATGACAGCACCTAATCACCTTGTACTAGATCCTACCTACATCTTTAAGGTTCCACCAGCTCTCAACATTGCCACAGCAGGAGCCACACCTTGCACGTGAACCCTTGGGGGATGGACAACATCCAAACCACAACAGGGCAAGAGTATCAGCAGGTGATATACATGCATGAGCTTTACATACATAGCATTTCAGTTTTGGGGTGTTTTTTTTGGTACTGGGAATTGAACTGAGGAACTTGCGCTTGCCAGGCAGGCAACTGTGCCACTCAGCTATATCCCCAGCCCTACAAATACATTCCTCTGAGGCCAGTTTCTATTTTTTTTTCCTAGTACCAGGAATTGAACTCACAACCTTGCACTTGCCAGGCAGGCACTATGCCACTGACCTAAATCCCCCTCCCAGCATTTCAGTTTAAATTGACAATATCCCTACAAGGTAAGTATCTCCCCATTGTACTGGTGACAACAGTGGCCCAGGAAGAAGTTACTAGATCTCATAGTCACATAATTACTAAGTAGTTTCAATGTCCTATACTCTTTGCAGGAAATAAAATGTTTAAACAAAGATTTAAATTACAGAAATTCGGGGACTGGGGATTTACCTCAGCAGCACAGCGCCTGCCTGGCAAGCTCAAGGTCGTGAGTTCGATTCCTGGTACCGGAAAAAAAAAAAAACCAAAATAAATAAATATATAAATAAAAATAAATTCCAGAAATTCTGGGTGGAACCAAGCTTTCTACTAAGGCAAAATGCCTATCTCTCAAGCCTAGCCAGGCTGTAAACCTGGTCCCACATTTGCTAATAAGAACCGCGACACAACTAGTCTCGTCTTAGATATCAGAAATCTGACTATTAAGGATTATTTTATTTGCTCCATCAATCAGCAGCATAGCAAATGGACTGAAAGGTTATCTCTTTAAAGCAAGTCTCCTCACTATCTGAGCCCAACATAAGTTGGCAAAACCACCAAGCTGGGAGAACGGAGGTTGTAACTCAGTTGTAGAGTGTTTTGCCTGTTATGAGCAGGCTCTGGCTGCATCCCCAGCCCACCCCCACCTTTGCACACACAAAAAACCCACCAAGCTATCATTGCAACAGGCATTAAATCTGCATTCCTCTACTTCTTCCCATTTTTATGATCAATGAGTAATCATACACAACCTGGCATATTAAATTATTAGTACAGCCGGGGATATAGCTCAGTGGTGCAGCACCAGCCTGGCAAGCATGAAGTTCTGAGTTCAATTCCCATTACCCACAGAAACAAAATAAAATAATAAATAAATCATTACTAGCTAGGAGCAATAGTGCACACCTATAATCCCAGCTACCCAAGAGGCTGAGGCTGGAGAACTATGAGGTTGAGGCCAGCTTGGGCTACAAAACAAGACACAGTAGCAAATAACACATCCATCCATACATACATACATACTAAACATTCCACATGGGGGCTAATTATTATTCAACTAGTTCAACTTTTGAAATGAAATTATCTTTTCTTTTAAAAAAAATTATTAGCCAGGTGTGGTAGTGCACACATGTAATCTCAGCACTCAGGAGGCCGAGACAGTAGGATCATCGTGAGTTTAAGACCAGCTTGGGCTGAGTTCAAGGCTGGCCTGAACTATGTAACAAAACTCTGTCTCCAAAAGCCAAAAAAAAAATAAAAATAAAAATAAAATAAAATCAATTCCATCATTTAGATGCTTTAAGATTTAAATTCTGAGATCAGCAATCTTCTGTATAATTAGAACTGAGGTAGTATGATATGGTAATGATTGCTCGAGTAAATATAGTAACAAGTATAGGGATCAAATAAAAACCATAGGCTGGGGATTTAGCTCAGCGGCACAGCACCTGCCTGGCAAGCGCAAGGTCCTGAGTTCAATTCCCGATACCAGAAAAAATAAATACATAAATAAATAAATAAATAAATAAATATCATAAAAGGGCTCTCTATGGGTCATCTAGCCTAATATTCTATCTTGTCAAAAGAAACAATTCAGATCCACAGAGCTTAGACATCTTGTTCAATATTACAATATTACACAGCTTATTAGTGGGCAAAAAGGATTTTTAAATTCTAAGACTACTAAGGTGCTGTCAGGTAGGTGAACGCTAGTAATGATACCTGCCATACGCTGCACAAGGACAAAATATCAGGTAGTGTATGTACTGAGGTTTCATGTATGTGGTATCACTTAATCTGCCCACGACCTTATGAGAGGGGTATTATGATACCCATCTTACAAGCAAATGATGTCACGGCACATGCCTGTAATCCCAGCTACCTGAGAAACTGAGGCAGGTGTATTTAAAGTCTGAGGGCATGTTAATCTGGCTGTTTATCTGTACGTATGATAATTACTTAATAAGGAACTATGATAAATAAATGAATCTGATGCTGGCAAAAATAGGGCAGCGGGGTGAAGGGGAAAAAAGAATTGAGATGTGTGATGTACATACACCAATTCCCCACAATGAATGTAATTATTATGTACTACAAACATATACCAAGAAAATTTTTTTAAAAAATAAAGTCAGAGGCCATCCTGGCAATTGAGTCTGTCTCAAAATTTAAAAAATAAAATAATACCCATTTTACAAATAAGGAAACCAGGATTCAAAGCCAAGTTTGTCTGATGCCAAAGTCATTATTTAGTCTTAACCAAGCCACACATCCTCTCTACTTTCTACTTACCCACTCAGTGCCTGCTAACCAAAAAGAATGTGCCAGGTGCTCTCTGGGCCCCAGGGATACTAGCAATGCAGATGGATAACATCCTTACTTTTAGAGAGTTTACCATAACAAGTAAAAACCTAAGCACTTCAGATATGACTGACAAGTGTGGTGGAGGAAGAAAACACAGTAACGTGATAATAAATACACAGACAACATTATGTTACCAATCAATGGAACACTAAAAATGTACAACTATTACTGCACACCCACTAGGATAACAAGTACTGGCAAGGACGTGGAGAAACTAGAACCCATGTACACTGTTGGTGGTATATAAAATGGAAGTATATTTAATCTTTGATAGTGAAAATAACTAAACAGGATGAACCTATCGAAAATAACAGGTATTTGAAATAGTACATGCTGAAAGACAAACTGTCCTCTCTCTTCAGTATGATACTTACCTAGCTTGGGCATGAGTAGAAACAGTTCTAATCAGAGAAATGTGTCATAAGGACAAATAGATCTTTCCAATTAAACTACCTAAATTACACACATACACAACTTCAATGCCCATTTCTTTTTTCCTTGTTCCTATTCCTGCTAAATTTCTCCAGCCAGTTCCTCTGATGTGAGCACAGAGACAAACCGACTACTGTAGAGGTAAAAGCAGTTCATTAACTGGACTCAGACTGCTGCGTGGGAACTGCCTCCTCTTAAGTTTCTGGGCTGTTATCAGATAGAAGCAGCTCTTAATCTCCCCGGCTTCCTTTTCAAGGGAATGTGCCAAGCAAAGATGGGACAGAAAAGACCTAGGTCCACAGTTACCTCAAGAACTTCACTTTGTACCTATTATGGACTATGAACACATGTTATTCAGCTTCCCATAGGCTGTATCATCCATCTTCTTGATTTTATTTATTAAACTGCTTGGTACGGATACAGCGAGAGACAGACATCTATATATATCATGTCTTATACATAATATTTTTGGCACTGGCAATTAAATCCAAGGCCTTCACACTGGACCAAATCCTGAGCCCTTACTTTGAGACAGTGCCTCCTAAGTTGCTCAGTCTGGGTTTGAGATTCCAAACCTCCTGCCTCAGCCTTCCAGAATGCTAGAATTACAGATGTGCATTACCATGCCTGGCTCAGATATATCAGACACATGAGAAAGAGAAATATCTATTAGAGGTAGCTACTGCCCTAACAATGCTACAACAGTAACAAGAAGAAAGTCTTGGGGGAAAAAAAGGTGAAATAAAGAGCCAGTATGATATGGAGGTAAGTGTGAAAAACCTGTTTGTGACTGGATGACTCATTAATATCAATCAAGGAGAGTAGTTTTCTGAAGGAGTTTAGCCTCAAGCTAACTCCTTGGATGAAACAACCAAGAGTGAGCCAGATATGCTGGTGCAGGCCTGTAATCCCAGCACTTGCGAGGCTAAGGCAGGAGGACTGCTACAAATTCAAGGCTGGCCTGGACTACACAAGTGAGTTTGAGGCCAATCTGAACTACATAGTGAGATCCTGTGTCTAAAATAAAAAATCAGGCTGGGGATTTAGCTAAGTGGCTCAATGCCTGCCTGGCAAGTGTGAGGTCCTGAGTTTGATTCCCAGTACCAAAAAATAAAATAAATAAATGAAATATCAATCAACCAAGGACAGTTTGTATGAAAGGAAAAAAGTTGTTCCAAGAAACAGGGCAGCCTAACCAAATGAAAAAAAGTAACCACTATCAATACAAAATGGTAACAAATCTGGTTGGAAAAAAAACAAGCAAATAATAATTCTGCTTGGTGACCTAAAAGTCTACATTAGCCATAACCAAATCTGATGAAGCCAACATACGGCCACAGCAGTGGCGGCAAACCTATATGGCACATGTGCAGCAACAGGCTGGGGTTTTTGGGGTTTTTCTTTTTGGTTTTGGCTTTTGTCTTTTTGAGATGGGGTCTCACTATGCAGTTCAGGCTGGCCTTGAGCTCACTTTGTAGCCCAGGCTGGCCTCAAATTCATAGGATCCTCCTGCCTCAGCCTCCCAAGTGCTGGAATTACAGGCGTGCGCCACCACACCCAGTCAGACTGTTTACATCACTGAAAGCTCTAAAAGGTTCTCCATCACTGAGCTACAGCCTACCTACCACACTGCAAGGTGTATTCTGGTTCCAATGGAATTAAGTCAGCTACTCATCCCTTACAGACTCTAAAAGAAAGGGAAAAAAGAAATCTGCCATTTCCATACTACACAAGAATGACATTGTGAAGTGTTTTTGCTTCCTCTCATCTGAGGAGTTATGTACAGTCTCTCCTTAAGCCTATTTTTCCACAGATAGCAGAGTGTAAATGCACAAGACAAAGAAATGGTAGCTGAAAGAGATTCTAAGACCAGCTTACCCAGCATTTGCTTTTATAAGTCAAATGTAAATTTCATATATATAATCAACTGACATTTGTATAATTCCTCACAGTTACCGAGTACTTTATTTAGGCAGGGCAAATACACATGGTAGATGCTCAGTAACTATTCGATGAATGGATGATCCCACATGTGCTCAAGGGACTACTGCCAGGAGAAGGCAAACAAATTAACTCCAAAATAATGACTGGAGTTGGAGCAATGCAGGAGGAAGAAAGAATGAAGCTGCAAGACGGCATCTTACTTAGCCATTCACTCATTCCACGGAAATCTGAGGACCCATTATGAGCCAGGCACTCTTTAGGCTGCGTATTCTGGGACATGTAGATTAACTGTTAGAAACTGGCTAACCTCAGCTACATTTGGCACACAAATATCTTTTGTGTAGACCAGAGTATTGAACTGCACAGTATTTTTTTTAATTTGGAATCTAAATTTAAGATGATCTGCACAGTATTTTTAAATCAACTAGAAGTACAATCGACACACAATAAAATGCACACTTGGGTAATAAACACCTGGGAGCAGGATTACTCAGTTGTATAATATGTATCTGAAAAAGATTAAATCAGCTTTCTAAACCTACACCTCCATGTGCAAATAGTACAAAACAGCCTCTTCTATACAGCATGTACTCTCCAACCTGTCACAGTTCCTATGACTCCTTATTAAAATCCCGGGTCTCCACGGTTCCATCCACTCAAGGAATCTGCTTAGAGACTACAGACAGTTCAAGGGAGAGGGGAAGAGAAAGGAGCATGCTAGATCCACCATTTACAAAGATGAGAAGTTGACAAATGAAGTAATTTTTGTTTTGTTTTGGGTACTGGGGATCAAAACACCCCAATCCAGGCCAGGGATACAGCTCCGCTGCACAAGCGCCTGCTTGGCAAGCGCAAGGTCCTGAGTTCAATTCCCAGTACCAAAAGAAAAAATCCCAGTCCACCCAGGGTCTTGCTAAACTGCCTAGGCAGAATGCTAACTTGCCATCCACCTGCTCAGTCTTCCTCGGTGCTGGGATTACAGGCTTATGCCTCTGGGCCTGGCTAACAACTGAGACAGTATTTATGCTGTAATTCTCAACAGAAGCTGGCCATGGAATGGACATGAGGCAAGAGACGTCACAGATGATGTGACTCTTCAATTTCTGGTTCACACGACAAGGTAGTCAGAAGTGCCATTCACAGAAATGGGAGATGATGGAGCCACAGCATCTCTGGCAGGAGGAAATGATGATTAAGAGTTCAGTTTGGAATGCAAATTTAAGATGTCTGTGAGACACCGAAGTGGAGGTGGCAAAGTCACTAGCATCCAAAAGAAATGGAGACACACATTTGGGAATTATTGACATATGTTATTTAAAGCATAGGACTGGATGAGAGCTCCTACAGAGAAAAGAATAGGAGAATTTAATGCTGAGCCTTGAGAAAAATCTCATACTCCAGAGGCTGAGATGAAGAAAACCTAGCAAAATAGACAGAAGGGCAGAAGAGACAGAATGAACTAGGTATTAGCAGAAAAACTAGGAGAATAATGTCCTCTCGAGTAATAAACTACACCAAGTATCACTTGAGAAGTTAAAGAAGAATTTAACTCATTCAAAAAATACATATTAAACACCTACTACATGCCAGGTACTGTCAGTACTAAGAATACAACCATAAACAGTCTCCACCCCTCAGAAACTATCATCTAGCAGGAGGAGAGACAACAAACGCTAAATGATGGTTAAGTAAAGCAGAATAAGAAAGAGGAACTGGAAACACCAGGGATTTCACACAGAAGTATGGTTAGGAATTCGGAAGCTATTTTATATGTATATGAACATGGAGCAAATGCGTAAATGTACCAGAGGTATTGACATCTCATTTTTTTTTAAAGAGAGGGTCTTGTTGTTTCGCCCAGGCTGTTCTCAAACTCATGAACTCAAGTAATTCTCCTGCCTCAGCCTCCCAAGTGCTGGGATGACAGACATGCACCCCCAGGCCCCACAACATAGCTTTTTTCTATATGGTGATTTCTCTGTTAAGATGACATCTCAAGGTAGATCTTAAAAAGCTGAGGGCATAAATCACGTAAAGATGCACACAGAATAGTTCAGGTAGATGCCAACAAGCACAAAGACCTGGCAGACCCATGCACAGCAAGGAAACCAGTGGGGTAGCAGCAGAGTACACAAGAAAAGGTGTGGCAGGGATCAGGAAGTTACTTTGGCTCCGCCCTAGAGAACAGATCAAGCACAGTTTTTTCTCTGGCCTCAGCCAGTGCACCATCAGCACCATCAAGCTATGAGCTGTGCTACTACGGGTAGCAGCAGTTGCCTGTGCCAGCCCCTGAGGCTTTCTGCACCCTGCCCTGGCCTCCAGCCCTGCTGTGACTGTCCACTCAGCTCACTGCTATTGCAAAATGAGTGTGATGCTCCACGGGGTGACATACTTCAGCACGCCAGATACAAATGCCTGGGAACTGTGTAAAGGGATGAACACGTTTGCTGGCTGTGATCCAGTTCCAGAACTCAAAATCACTGATGCTGCTTTGCAGGCAAGCAGACAGTTAAATGGTTTCGCTAGAGCTGTTTGTATGCTAGAGGTTAAGGACAAAGGAGGGCCTCACAAGGAAACTTACCCCTATGCCATCCAGGAACTCAGAAGAATTTTAAACAAACCCAGAAGAACTGGGCCTTGAAAAGTATAAACCTGCACAGATGGGCTTCCTTCCCAAGGATTTTTATTTGAACAAATTTTTTCTTTACTGAGCACCAAACCATATAACGGCAATCTGGCCTTTAATAAACAGGAAACATAAGTTTGAACTGGAAAAGAAAAAAGGGAGAAGCAAGCAAGTACAGGGAATTCAATTCAAACGGAACTACTACAATCATTCAGGCAAGTGGTAATAATGATGGTGTCATGGTCCGCTTTATGTGTCAGCTGGGTTCACTAATAGTTCTATAATTCAATCAAACATTAATGGAAGTGTCCAGTGAAGGTGTTTTATAGATGTAATTAATGTTCATAATCAGTTGACTTTAAGTAAAATAGATCAGTGTAAATAATCTGCATGAGCTCGAGTCAATTCATTCAAAGGCTGTAAGAGCAGTAATGAGGTTTCCCAAGAAATTCCAAGCATGGATATCAACTTCCACTCCTAGTGAGAGTTCCAGCCTGTCCTTTTCCACAGCCCAGCCCATCCATGTTAGCCTTGCTAAGCCAGCCCCACAGACCATCCCTTGCAGTAAATGCCTTGTTATCTCCTACTGCTTCTGTTTCTCTGGCTGAACCCTGACTGGTACCAATTTTGGTACCTGAAAATAAAAGGCTGCTAAAACAAATAAAAATGGGAAAGTAGATCTAAGATTGGAGGAGA
>NW_004955413.1:26299347-26310777 GCF_000276665.1 Chinchilla lanigera
GAAAAGAAAAGAAGAAAGAGTGTCAGGAGCTAGGGGAAGGTGAAAATAGGAAGTTACTGATTATTGGTTATGAGTATTCAGTTCCAGTTTTTTGGTTTTTTCTTTCAGTTCCAGTTTTGTAAGGTAAAGAGTTCCTGGGACAGATGAATGTGTGTAACACAACTAAACAATACACTTAAAAGGTTAATACAGTAAATTTTACAGTACACGTGTATTACCACAATTTTTAACAACTGGAGTAGAAAAAGTTATTCAACTGCAAACCTACACTACCCATCAAGAAAAAGGAAGAGTAATCTGAGAGCAGAGGCTACAGCCCCGGCCAGCAAACCACAGAGAATTACTTCCAGGCTTTGAAACAAAACAATTTCCCTGCTGGATTTTGACATTGCTTAGGCCAGTGACCCATTCATTCATTCCTTTTTCTCTCTTCTGAAATGAGAATGCCTGTAACTGTTATACTATGCCTATAATATGCCCCACAATATTATATTTTGAGAACAGATAACACATCATTTACAGAGTAAGAATTTATGTCCTGGAGCTGATATTTACGATGAGATCTTAGACTTGAGTTGATGCTGCAATAGGTTAATACTTTCAGGGATTTGGGAACTGGATGAATGTACCGTAGTTACATTCAGGGCAGAGGAGAATCTCTCTCACTTATATAGTAATTTATTACAGCAGCCATATGAAATTAAACTAATACAGATAAACAAGGGTAATTATGGTGGAGATGTTAAGGAGTGATGCGACTACAGACATATTCTCAAAACACAACAGGACTTGTAGATACAAGTGGTATCCACAAAAGGTACCTTGGTTCACAAACTTAGTTCTTTCCACGACTCTGGTCACAAACTGAGTTGAACAAGAACCAAATGAAATTTGCGCATGACGTCAACACTGAATCTAAACTCTGAATTTGATTCAGTTCTTGTCCAATTCAGTTTGCAACCAGAAGTGTGGAAAGAATTAAATTCGTGAACCGAGGCAGCACTGGAACTGGGTTCCATGAAGTGGAAACGATGACTACAAGGTTCTTGCCTTAGTAAACAGAAGATGAGTTGTTTCACTAAACTATGGAAAAATTGGCTCAACAACACGCAAGTCAGTGGTGACCACAATGCAAATGGTTTTGGTAGAATGTGGAGCTAGGTAACACCATAGAGAAAGTTAGGAAATCCAGAGACGGCGGGTGTGGTGCCACACATCTGTAATCCCAACACTCAAGAGGCTGAGGCAGGAGGACTGCCAAGAATCTGAGGCCATCCTGGGCTACATAGAAAAACCTTTCCTCAAAGGAAAGGACAGAGGGAGGGAGAGAGACAGGGAGACAGGGAGACAGGGAGGGAGGGGGAAGGAGGGAAGGAAGGAAGGAAGGAAGGAAGGAAGGAAGGAAGGAAGGAAGGAAGGAAGGAAAGAAGGAAGGGAGGAAGGAGAGAGAGGGAAAGGAAGGGAAAGCATGAAAAAAAGTCCAGAGAGCTGGGTATAGCGGCGCTCAACTGTAATCCCAGTACTCTGAAAGGCTGAGGCAGGCGATGGTAAATTGAAGCCCAGCCTGGGCAACTTAGAGAAACATCTCAAAATAAAACACGGGCTGGGGATGTAGTTCAGTACAAAGGGCCTGGGTTCAATCCCCAGTAGCCTGAGAGAAAAAAACAGAGAGGGAGGAAGGAAGCCAGAGTACTAGGTTCTTATCATTTACTTTGAATACTGTATTGTTCTTTTCCCAGTTATGCTGTTATCTGTTCACTGCCCTCCACTCTATCTTGCTTCAATTTATAGACCAAAGTTCAAGTAACAAGTTGATAAAGTTTCAAGCCAGTATGTTCAAGGGAATATAGGTCAAAGGAGTTATGTTCAGAACACTGCCCTCTGAGCAGGAGAAAGGGTTTCATTTGTTCATGAAGTATTTACTGAGCATGTACTACATGCCATGCATGCCAGGCAACATCCTGGTCCCTGGAAATACATACAAGGTCCCTGGCTTCACAAAGACTGAAAACATAAGCTCTGGGGATGTAGCACAGCACTAAAGCATCTGCCTAGCATGCTCAAAGCCCTGGGTTCAACCTCTAGAAAAGCAAAAAAAAAGTAACTGCAGCTAGTGCTACAAAAGAAATTTTCTGGCTGCTATGAATAACTAACATGTACTGAAGAACCTACATGTTAAATGCTTTACATGTAACTTCATTTAGCCTCACACCTGTCCTATAAGGAAATCGAGGGCTGGGGATATAGTTCAGCAGCATAAGTACCTGCCTGGTAAGCACAAGGTCCTGAGCTCGATTCCCAGTACCAAAAAATAAAAAATAAAAATATAAGGAAAAAGAGATTTTGAAAGATTAATACTCTTGCCCCCAAATCACAGAGCCAGTGAACAGTACAGCCAGTATGAAAACCAGGCATTCAACCCAAAACAGATCACTAGGATCTCCAACTACTACTTCCACTGCAGGGAAACAAACTATGCTTTTAAAAAACAAAACAAACAAGTGCCCAGAAGAGGAAGGCCCAGAAGGAAAAGCTTTGAGAATCCTTGCTCTAGAAAGAGCTTTCTAAGTTTTCTAAGCTCACGGGATGAAGGTGAAATTTGGAGGGTATTCAAAAATCCCTTAACACTCTCCAAATAGAACAAAAGGTTACACTATAATTAACTCAGTTTTATTTAGGCACCCAATGGGTTATGCTGAAAATAAAATGTCATGAATACATTGTTCAAATTGTACATATCACGTCCACTATTCATTCATACTTATCTGCTAAGTTTACCTTCAGAATCAGCCTTCAGGAAAGGGGGGAGGTCATGCTACAGAGGCTGATTTAGAAAAATGATTATTTCTTTTACTTGTTTTTTGTCTTTTATTTTGTCTTTTTGAGACAGGGTCTCGCCATGCAGTTCAGACTGGCCTTGTGCTCACTTTGTAGCCCAGGCTGGCCTCAAACTCACAACGATCCTCCTGCCTCAGCCTCCCAAGTGCTGGGATTACAGGCGTGCGCCACCACGCCTGGCCAGAAAAATGATTAAATAATTATCTCACTCAATGTATACAAAGATTCCTAATGAATATTATGAAAATAAACCATACCTCCTATGGACATGTTCTGGGTGAAGAAAATCTAAATTTATTTCATTTTCAACCATTAGGGTATGATTTCATCATGTTCTTGGTTTCCTATTTCATTCCAGAACACCCTCATCCCTCTCATAAAAAGTATGACCAAAAAGGAAATAGCAATAAGACAATGTGAAATAGTTCACTGAATTTATAAAACACCATAAAATACCGTATCATTGCCCTCAATGCCATACCTTAGGAAATAAACATGGAGTGTCAGGTTTAAAGACTAACAGACTCAGAAACTGAAGCTTTACTTCAGAAAAAGTGATTTTCACCCATAGAAGGGCTAAGAAAGAAAATGACGCTTACTTATAATTTATAAATTCTCTTTCCCTATCTCAAAATAAAGACTATGTGCACATAGCAAACTCAAAAAGACTACTTCAGCGGGTTAGGGATGTAGCCTGGTGGAAGAGTGGTTTTTTTCCCTCAGCACTAAAACAAAAAAGTCAGGTATGATGGCACACACTTTAACTCCAGAACTCTAGGAAGCTGAAGCAGGATGATCAGAAGTTTAAGCCTTGCCTGGGTAATTAGTGACTTAATGAGACAATACCTTAAAATAGTTTGAAAAAATAAAAAAAGACTGGGGATGTAGGTCCCTGTGAAAGCTCTGGGTTCGAACCTCAACACGGAAAAAAGAAAAAAAAGACTAACCTAACTATGTTAATTGTATTAGTAAACATAAAAAATCAACAATAAAGCCAAGACTGAACATGTAGCTCAGAGGAAGAGCATGTGCCCAGCCTATGCAAGGCCCTGGGTTCGATCCTCAGCATGAAACATGCATACACACATGCACGCACACACATGCGCGTGCACACATGCACACACGCGCACACACAAGCAAAAATAAAGCCAAATTTCAACCACGATGAAACCATTCTAGCACCAAAAGGCAACATGGTATATCCTAAAGAGAAGACAACTTCCCGAGTTCCTGCAAATTTTGTGGTAGTGAAAATATGCACAGATTGACCATGATTAAGAGACCCTGACATCACTTCATCCATTTACAGTTAAAAGGATACTAAAACAATAACAAAAAAATTCTACAAATGTGGACATTACAGTACACCCCTTATTTGGTAGCACTTACTGAATAACTTAACATGTGAAGTCTCGATATAGTTTTCATTTCAGGAATGACAACAAAATACATATAAGGAGGATTTCAAAGAATACTGTAAGAACTGTAAGACCTTGATTATTACCACAGGGAATCTTCACCGTGACTGACATTTTTGCTCACTATGCTAAAGACTTAAAAGAGAAAGAGACATTTACGAGGGACAAAATTCAGGCACCTCGTATACAGTCCTAAGGAGTGAGATCATTTAAATCGCACAGACATGGGTTCAAGTCCTAACTATGATCGTCCTAAATTAAACTAGTTCCTCTCCAAGCTTTTCTTCACATCCTCCCAACAACCTCCTGTTGTAAGAACTCCACTTCATAGATGAAGAAACTGAGTCATAAATTGTAGCAGTCAGCCTATCACAGCTGGTGATTATTAGTATCCAGATATCTGCACACCCTCAAACTGTCATGTAAAGTCTTTGACTGTACTCTCTCGGATTAGGGAGTTCAGAATTTTTTTCAAATTATACCCACTATACTTCAATTTTTGTCCTTGTTTTCTTTTTTCTTTGTCTTTTTGAGACAGGGTCTCGTTATGCAGTTCAGGCCAGCCTTGAGCTTACTTTGTAGCCCAGGCTGGTCTCAAACTCCAAACGATCCTCCTGCCTCAGCCTCCCGAGTGCTGGGATTACAGGCGTGCGCCACCACGCCCGGCTCCCTTGTTTTCTTTTTTGAGACAGATCTCACCATGCAGTTTAGGCTGGCCTTGAACTCACTATGTAGCCCAGGCTACACAGTGATCCTCCTGCCTCAGCCTCCCAAGTGCTAGAATTACAGGTATACCCCACCACACCCAACTCCACTAATAATTTCAGAGAAACAAGAACTGAAAATGCCCACCCATCTTCAAATTCAGTAACAAATTTAGGATACACTCCAAATTTCAAAAAGAACTATCCAAATTAATTATCAGCTCTCATTTACACAGGGAATGACTCCTAAATGCATATTAATACGAGTGAGTAGACAGCCAGGAGCAGTGGTACACACCTGTAATTCTGGCTACTTGGAAAGCTGAAGTGGGAGAGTTGCCAAGTTCAAGGCCAGCCTGGCCAATTTAGCAAAACCCTGTCCTAAAATAAATAAAAAGACTGGAAATGTACATCAGGGGTACAGTACCCCTGGATTAAATCTTCCAGTACAAAAAAAAAATGGGTAGCCAATGACAGCACGCACGCACACACACACACATACTCGAGATATTTGAAAAAAATAAAATAAAAAAGCATATGAACAACACTCCTTCCAAGGATATTAAATACTTTTTACTCCTGCTGCCTGAGCAGCCCTTACACACTGGCTGTGGAAGTGGCCTGGACCCAGCTACCAGGCTGCGGTGGAGACTCAGACCACTTGATTTCTCAGCACCTCCATCCAGCTACACAGTGAGAGCTGACAACAGGGACGAGCTACAGAACCCAAGGCAACCTACGCAGTCAGTTCCACTCCAGGCACACTGGCAGGTCACCCAATTTCTGCTGTAACACCTGCAGTGACACTGAGTTCAACTACCTTCTCTCTTCAGACCTGATATGTAGTTAGTATTTTTAGGAATCCATGCAGTTTGGCTTTTTGTTTGTTTTGCAAAGTGGGGATTAAGTTCAGGGAGCACTGAGCTATAGCCCAGTCTTTTTTTTTTTTTTAATTTTTCATTTTGATGGTGTATTACTTTTCTTGTTGCTGAGACAAAATACCTGACACCCACAGTTAAAGGAGGAAAGGTTTTACTTTGGCTCATAGCCGGCTCCAAGGCAGGGTGGCATGGCAGAGAGGCATCACAGAGGAGAAAAATTCAATTCACGGCAGGCAGAAGGCAGCAAAAGCAGCAAGCAACAAACAACAAAGCAACCCTCTTTGTATCCCTTATCCAGGATACTCACCTTAGGGCAGACAGGACTCACACCCAGGGAGGGGCACCCTTAATCCAAGCATCACACCATGAACAATCCCAGCATCACTTCCTTGACCTCAGCATTACCCACCTTAGATCCAGCCACCTCCAAAAAGCCCCACCTATGACCACATGAAGTTCTGGGGGGACATCTATATACCACCCCTAACAGATAACCTTCAACTTGGGATACTCCTGCCTCAGCCTCCTGAGTAGCTTGTTTTGACTGTGGAGTTGAGCTATATAAAACCACTGGTTAGGTCGAGTGTGATGGCATACCCCTGTAATCCCAGCACTTGAGAAGCTGAGGCAGGAGGATCGCTGCGAGCATGAGACCAACCTCGGCTACAAAGTGAGCTCAAGGCCAGCCTGACTGCATGGCAAGACCCTGTCTCAAAAAGAAAAAAAAAAAGAAACCACCACTGATTCACTCTACTTTACAAAATCAAACTTTCGTACACCAGATTACTGAATTGGAAAACCATGCTGAAGAAGCAGTGGTTAACATTTAAATGTCCCTTTCTGAATACTCTTATCATTCTACACTCATTCATCTCTCTGATTCCAACCTCATTCAGCCACAGTCTATGCTACTGCCAAGAGCCAGTAACCATGGATCCTAATAATCATCACAATGAGGGGCATGTAAAACTCTTCCAAAGACTTTATTTTGTATTTGCTTAGTACTCACCACAGCAGCATGAAGTAGGCACCATTATTATCCCCATTTTACAGCTACTGAGACACAGAGAAGACAAAGTAACAAAAGTATCACCATCACACAGCCCAAGGTCACTCCAACAGCTGGCTAGTGGGGCCTAGATTCCAGCCAACCAGTCAGACTCTATTACTCACGTTAACTGCCTGCCTTGCACTGATAATTTATCATTTTTTTCAGTATCAGAAACATGAGCCCACCCTCTCCTTACACACAAAGATCAAATATTTGTCTTTACTGTCAATACTGACCTAGATTACTGTACTTGTAACATTTCTTACAGGCTGAGGGTGTGGTTCAGTGGTACAGCACTAGTCTGGCATACATGGAACTGGGTCCAATCTCCACCACTGGAGAAAACGAAATTGTGTGGCACTAATTCAGTGTCCATTTCCACATATTAGCTAACTGTGTGGACCACACACAATAAGCATTTTTAAGTATTATAAGAATTAGAGCTTTCTTTCCAGCAGGGCATGGTGGCATGCACCTGTAATCTCAGGCTGAGGCAGGAGGACTGCAAGCTCCAGCCCAGCCTGGGCAAGTTACTGAGCAACTTCCTGAGATCCTGTCCCAAAATTTAAAAAAATATAAGGACTGGGGATGTAGTTGAGTGCAAAGGCCCTGGATACAATCCCGGTACCACAATATAATAAATCAATGGGGATTTATTTCAGTTATAGAGCACTTGCTAGCATGCTTGAGAGCCTGGGTTCAATCCCTAGTACCACAAAAAACAAATAAGAAAAAAATGTTCCTATGTCAGTTCCAACTATCATTCCAAGAATGTATATATATTTTTATACACACAAGAGAGAAATGTTCATGATCATTTTATAATCAATATTTATTAAGCACTTAATACAACCCAAGATCAACTCTTTTTTTTTGGTCTTTTTGAGACAGGGTCTTGCTATGCAGTTCAGGCTGACCTTGAGCTCACTTTGTAGCCCAGGCTGGTCTCAAACTCGCAATGACCCTCCTGCCTCAGCCTCCTGAGTGCTGGGATTTATAGGCGTGTACTACTATGCCTGGTTCCCAGGAACAACTCTTGAAGCCAGGAACAAAACAAAACAAAACAAAACAAAAAGCTTAGCACAAGCCTGCAGTCCTTGCTACTTGGGAGGCTAAGATAGAACAGAAGGATCACTTAACCAGGAGTTCAAGACCAGCCTGGGCAACACTGAGAAAACTCAATTTAAAAAAAAGAAGAAAAGAAAAACAAACAAACAAACAAAAACTGACCTTTTGGAGCTGGGGATTTATTAACTCATTGTGAGTTCAGCGGCACAGTGCCTGCCTGGCAAGCGCGAGGTCATGAGTTCGATTCCCGGTAACCAGGGTAAAAAAAAAAAAAAGAAAAAGAAAAACAAATACCCTCACCCTTGGAAGTTTACAGTCTGGTATATGCTCTTGCTAGCGTTCTCTCTAAATGTAACAAAGCAATCTTTGTTAATATGATTTCAAAATCCTAATTTGTTGACCATGTCTACAAATCCTTTTTTTGTACACAGAATTATTTAAACTGCAGTCTCAAGAGAAACCTATGTTTAATAAACTTTGTAAAGTGCCTTGTTTAGAATTTATGTGTATCAAACGTTCTTCATTTCACTGTATGTGTTCACAGGCCATATCTTTTATTACCACATTTATAAGTATAAAATACATTACAGATAAACTTTATTTAGTACAGTGACTCTAAATCAAAACTGAGGCTTTATTTCACAGAAAATAATTTTTGACAGATGTAGTAAAATGATACTAAAACATAGATAGAACTTTCTAATCTCTTTTATATTTACTTCCAAACCAGGAATGGTGTCAAATGCCTATAATCTCAGCACTCCAGGAGGCTAGGGAGGAGGATGATAAGTCAACCTCAGTCTAGGTAACTTAGCAAGTTAGAGATCCTGTCTCAAAATTTAAAACAAGAATTTAAAAAGGGGGCTAGGGCCAGGCATGGTGACATATGCCTGGAACCCCAGCATTCAGGAGGCTGAGGCAGGAGGATCACTGTGAGTTTGAGGCCCGCCTGGGGTACACAGTGAACTGAAGCCCCAACTGAACTACACAGTGAGACCCTATACATGAAAGCCCTGCGTTTAACCCTCAATACCATAAAAATAATTAATTAATTACTCCTACAAAGCACTATTAAAGGAAAGGGACATACTACACCTTTAAATCAGAGATTTAAGCCCTGATTCTGTCATTAACTGTGTAATGCTGGTTAAAGTATTTAACTACTTGAGACCCAGTTTCCTTACCTTAAAATAGAGGTAAAATTGACTTCATCGAGTTCTTATGAAAATTAAGTAATACATTAAAAGCCTGGCTCAATTCCTGGAAAACACAGTGGGCATTCAGGAACGTTAATTTCCTCCCTCTTCCCCAGGGCTGCTAACTGTTGTTGGGTTTGTCAGGAGCCTTTCTGCTTGGAATCATCTTCACCAGAGTCGACTCAGCTTGGAGGCCAGCCTTCTGGTGAAGGCTTTTCTTTCTTTCTTTTTTTTTTGGAAAAAAGGTCTCACTTTGTAGTGCAGGTTGGCCTCAAACTCATGCTGATCGTTCGCCTCAGCCTTCCAAGTGCTGGGATTACAGGCATGCACCACCACACCCTCCTATGTGAAGCTCCCTCCACATTCCTAGGACTCTGGGTTTGCACCCACACTTTATTTCAGTTTCTTAAAATCATCTGTCACTTTCTGTCTCTCCCATTAAACTATAAGCCCCTGAGAGCAGAGATCATATCTCAATAATCCCAGCTCAGAAAAACAGCTGGCACATTTCAGGGCTAGAACAAAAGTTTGCTGAATGAGTAAATGAAGTTATTAAAAGTACTGGTAATTACTATTGGGTGACCCAAACTTTATGGTTCTGCCCTTAATGGGTTGAGATCCTTTTTTATACTTTTCTGAATCCCTCTCTCATAGCATCTGGCAGTTTACTAAGAACATGGAAAGTCTGCAATAAATACTTTTGGATGATGGGATCCACATTACACTCTCGTCTCTATGATTTAACTCTAAATAAAAAATCCCAGTGGATGTGTCTTTGGGAAGCTTTTTTGGTCTTGTTTTGGTTTTCTTTCTGTTTTCGGCAGTAATAGGGTTGAACTCAGAGTGCAGAACTACACCACCAGCCCCACTTTGAGAGGGGCGTCTCCTAACTGCTAGCCATGAACTTGCAATCCTCCTGCCTCAGCCTTGTGAGTAGCCAGAGTTATAAGCATGGGAAGTCTTTTAAATGGGAACTCTTGGACTGGGGATTTAGCTCAGCGGCAAAGCGCCTGCCTGGCAAGCGCAAGGTCATGAGTTCAATTCCTAGGACCAAAAAAAAAAAAAAAAGTAACTCATTTCACTAAGAAAATGGCTATTAGAAAGGCCTTTGATTTGCTACTAAAAATGCAAACGTAAGGCAAACCTTTAATAACTTTCAGCCAAGGGGGCTGGGGATTTAGCTCAGTGGCACAGCACCTGCCTGGCAAGCGCAAGGTCGTGAGTTCGATTCCTGGTACCGGAAAAAAACCAAAACCAAAATAAATAAATAAATTTCAGCCAAACATTCCCCACCCTGCAGTCCTGGGCGAGCTGGCTGTACCCTCTCACCCCTGGGAGGTGGCTGCTTGTAACAGTAAAACTCCATCAGTAAAATTGGGGGTGGGGGTGTTCCCCTAAACTAAAACACTCAGGTTTAACTTATTGAAAATCAACCTTAAGTTACAGCTTTGGCTTCATTTAGAAAAGATCTTGAAAAATCTCAAAAACTGGTAACTCGGGGACGTTCTGGACATCCTACAGATTTAAAGCCAAGTAAAAACACATGAAGCGCAGGTGCAATTTCGCTGCTATATCGAAGGTGGACGTATTTCACACTGCTGGATACACACGCGCCATGCCACGGAGAGGCGGCAGGCAGTAAACCGTCCACCAAACCGCCCTTTGGTTTCACCACGTAAGAGAGAGCCTGGCAAAGCCGAGCTGGCCTTAGCGCTTAAATGCACACTCGTCCACCAGTCTTTCCGAAACTGACAAGAGCAAACCTGGCCTGGGCCCTTACCGTGTGCCGAAGACTGTGTCCACCGTTTTACGTGAACTCTCACCTTCCACACTTACCAACCCGCCTTGGGGCGGGCTCTGTTATTACCCCAGCTCTGCACACGAGAAGCTGCAGCGGAAGATTACACAGGCAGCAGACGGCAGAGTAGGGAGTCATCTGGAAAGCTCCAGGGCTCCAGATCGCGGTGCTTTCTTACGGCTACAGAGACCGGGGCGGCGTAATCACAGCGTCCTGACACTTCAGAGACCCACACACACTTTCTTGGCTGTCAAGTTTGCAATCGACGCCGGGCGCTTGCAGAGCGGGCGGCATGCGGCTGCCGCGCAGGTCCCACTGCAGGTGCGCCTCCCGGCCCGGGCAGACTCAGGATCGCCTTCGGATCCTGGGCGTTTGCTCGGATGCCGGAAAAGCGCCGCAATGGAAGAGCACCCGGGGCGCAGCGAGGGCGGGACGCCGCGCGTCCCCCACCCGGCGCAGCGCGACCCGGCCCGGGG
>NW_004955413.1:26310912-26316119 GCF_000276665.1 Chinchilla lanigera
GCGCGCGGCGGGGGCGCGCAAGGAGGATGCTCGGGCGCGGCGCTGTGGGGGAGGGGTCCCGGCCCGGACTCTCACTCACCGCCTCGCTCTCCTCCCGGGCCAGGCGCCGCGCTCTGCCCCACTCCGGCGCCAGCCGCTCAGGTCTTTCCCGAGGCTCAGCCTCCAAGCCGGGGTCCGCGAGGCTGGAAAGAAGTCGGCGCGAGCGGAGGGCGTGCGGCAAGCGCTGCCGAGGAGTTGGGGAGGGCGGGACGGTCGCTCTCGCCTCAGCCAGGGCCGACACGGACACGGACACCGCCGGCTCCTCTCAGGCACGGAAGCTGCGGACCCGCCCACCACACCCGCCTCCCGCCTCCCGCACCGCCCGCCGGAGGAGTGACAGCAACACTAGCCAATCAGAGTCCTTGTCGAGGCAGGGTTGAGCTGACTGAGGGGGCGTTCGGAGAAGGTAGGGGACTCAGAGAGGCGAGAGCGGCGGCGCGACTTCCTGTGACTGACAGCACAATGTAGCCAATAGGCAGCGAGGTGATGACCTCATCGCCGAGAGAAGTCTGGAACTGGAGGAGCCGGGGTGAGGAGGTGGGAAGAAACCGGCGACGGGCGGAGGAGGGGCTCTTGCCCTTAAAGAGGCCGCCGCCCGTGGGTCACGGTGTCCAGGGAAGGGCGGCGGACTGGCTTGGCGGCAGTGTTCCAGAGGGGTCAGTGTCCATGCCAGCCCCTACCAATGTAATCCTCCAGAACCCACCCCGATCCTTCTCGGGCTGTAGGGGCGCCGGGGTCTGGGGGCTCCTAAGTCGATTACTTCACTTCCACGTGTCCCAAAGGAGACAATAAATTCCACTCTGGCTTGGAGCCCTGAATTCCCGTTACGCCCCCGCCCCCGAGGCCCGCCGCTTGTTTCTCTGAATCGGTTTCTGAAGGAGGGTGCTGACACCGACCGCCCCTCCCCGCCGCTCTCGAGTGCTGAGATCATCAGCGGCCAAAGTGCTCCGGGCTTGGAGAAGGAAAAAGGGCTGGGACGACCCAAGACCTGGTCTCTGCAGGCTCCTGGAAGGGCGCCTGCCACAGGACGACGGTACTAAATGTGTTAGGAAACACCGGCAATTCTAAAATACTGCCGGCTGTAATCCCAGCACTTGGGAGGCTGAGGCAGGAGGATCGACTCGAGTTTGCGTTGGAAGCCAGCCTGAGCTGCATAGTGAGTTCAACACCAGCTAACTACCGAGCGAGACTCTCAAAAAACCGAAATAAATAAATCTAAAATGCTGACGTGTAGTGAAGGGGGTGTGTGTGTGTGTGTGTGTGTGTGTGTGTGTGTATACGCGCGTGCGCGTGCGCGACAAAAGCCACACTCTTAGGAAGAATACAGAGTAAAGGGGAGAGAGAAACAAGGTTAGCGAGGCCCACTGTGATAAGACCTGCCCTGGGGCAGCGGCCCCTTCCCGCTCCGGTGCAGGTAAACTGTCCCCACCCTCGCCGGCAGCCGTGGGAGGCAGCCTCCAAAGAGAAGAGAAGAAAGGTTTCGCCCGAGGCTTCCTGGGGACGGTTCACCAGACGGGGGAGGAGGGAGGAGCAGCCTAGCAGGAGGAAGAGCGGGCTGGAGCGCTCTCCTGGTTTGGGGGACGGTGAAGGCTCCAGGGGGCGGGTGCTGCTCCAAAAGCACCAAAGCCAACGCGGCCCTGCGAGCTGCAATTCTGCATCGGAGACCCGCTTGGACTTCAGCACCGAGGGCTGGAGGCTGACTCTAAGCGGGGGCAGGCGGGACCCTGTGGCTGAGTCACCCTTTCCTCCAGGCAAAAAATTCTTCCATAGAAGCCCTGATAAATTATTTATTCAACAAATATTTTCTTGAGTAAGACGTGGAGTGGGTAAGACAGACAGATGAAGTCACCGCCCCCGGGGGTGCTTACACAAAGGGGGCGCCTGGGGCTGTCCCTACCCCAAGTGTCAGGACGACAGATGCAGAGGCCAGGCTGGTCTTGGAGGAGAAAGTATCGCGGGTGCAGTCGTTAGCGTGGGGCAGATGCGTCCAGGACAAGACCGGGGTGGGGCGTCTTGGATATCGTCCAGGGGACGCAGCCCTCAAGAAAAAGTGAAAGTGAGAAGAAAGTCCCAGCGTGTCCTGTTAGTCAGGGAGAGCAATATGCCCAGCTCGTTCACAGCAGGCTGCGGGGCCAGCGCCCTGCTTCACGTATCGCCCTGTATTTGTCGTTTTGAGGGAGCGGGTCGGGGGCAGTCAGACAACTTAAACTGTATCTATTTTATATACATCTGGGTGTTGTACATATGCAAAGCACTCCTGCAGATTTCTTATGGATATCCTGCCTCCCTCTCATCTCTGACCCCAGGCCCTCTAAATTGGTCTTTAAACCTTACAGAATGAGTCTAATCCCAGCTCATCCCTTTCCCACACTTCCCACCCCCAAGACAATAAAGTCCCCTCCTCCTGCCCCCAACAGTTTCCAGATGCCTCACTATCTTAATGACCTCATGTGGATATTCTTCAGTTTGTTAGGATCTACTAGAGACATGTGTTATTTTGGTCCTTCCAGAAAATATTCTCTTTCTTCTGATAAGGGGACCCTAGTTGCAGGGGGGCACTCTCCCTCACCCTCTATCCACATGGCTGAATTGGGAATTTCACCACTCACATTCCAGGGGTGAACTGAGTGGCCAGCCCTGACCAATCAAAGACTGCCCACTGACCAGCACCCTTTATATTGGTTGATTTAGGAAGGTCATGTGACTTATGGATATTCTGTCCAATCAAAATGAGCCCTGCAGGGGGGGGTACACACCTGTAATCACAGCATTTAGGAGGCTGAGGCAGGAGGATCGCTGCAAATTCGAGACCAGCCTGGGCTACAAAGTGAGCTCAAGGCCAGCCTGAACTGCATAGCAAGACCCTGTTTTAAAAAGACCAAAAAAAAGAAAAGAAACCAGACTGAACTGCACAGAGAGACACTGTCTCAAACAGACAAAAAAAAAAAAGAGTGCTGAGACTTTTGTTAGAATTACTCTGGTGAAGTGCTTTGCACAAGGCTCTCAACGTTCTGGTTTCTCCGTGGAGTGAATAGGGAGGACCACAGGGAGAATAAAGCAATACAAATAAATAAAAATAATCAGAGCCGAGATACAGTCAAAGGCCACCATCTACAACTCTGTTTGAGAGCCTGAGCCCCAGGAGGTTGCTATCCTAGCACCCTGGGAGGCTGAGGCAGAAGGATCTCAAGCTCCAGCTCAGCCTGAACAATTTAGTAACTTAATGAGACACTGTTTTTAAAAAGGGGAAGAGGGCAGAGACTGCTGTAGTTCAGTGCAAAGGCCCTGGTTCAGTCCCCAGTGGTGGTGGTGAGGAAGCTGGATCCAGGTATTTTCCAGCTATTTGATTCCTTTGGTGTGCTGGATGAGGGAGGACCCTCAAAACACAGACCCAACAGGCAGGACTTACTGCGGGAAGAGAAACTTGTAAGGGAAGAAATGGAGCAGGACAGGAGGAGGGGAGCTCCAAGGTCAGCCCAGCAAAGCCCAGTCTGCCCTTGTCCCGGCTCCCGGCAGAAGAGCTCCGCAATTGGAAGGCTTTGTGTCCCGCTATCTGCCTGCCCCTGGTCATGGGCCCTGTGGGGCCACAGCCCCCAAGGCGACCCCTCAGCTGAGGCCGCTCTGGAATCCCAGGCTCCGTGCCCGTGGGTGGGTGCCCCGGGCTCCGAGACTCCCAACCGCGCAGCTGGGTTTCTGTTGCTTACAACCAAAATGTGACTTCACAGGGGGCCCAGGCGTGGGCTGAGCGGCTCAGAACGCGGGATCAAGCACAGGGCCCAGTGCATGCTAGGCAAGTAAGCGCTCTACGACTGAGCGAAGCCCCCAGCCCCTATAATTGATACGGATATAGGACTTTAGGCCTAACTCTGCTGGTAACCAGCAGCTGGGTGTCCTTTCTCATTTGGTTTGAGTTTAGTTTAGTTTTGCTGAGAGATCTCGATATGTAGCCCAAGCTGGCCTCAAATCTGCGTTGACCTTCTTGCTTCAGCTTCCTGAGCGCTGGGATTACAGAGGTGCGCCACCACACCCAGTTCAGGCGTCATTTGTCCCTTTCGAGCCATCCCCGCAGCTTGCCAAAAACGCAGCGGGCCCCATCCTGCCGTTCACCCACGTGGGCTCCATGGCAAGTTTTGTTGCTACTGCAAAAGGGACAGTTGATGGCGGAGACCGTCAGGAGACCACAAGAAACTGATTCTGCCCCTTGCAGCTAGTAACCCAAATTCCTGGGACGTGAACACTCACCCAGCCTTTCCCTTTCTCTTCCTGGGGAATTTCCCAAAGGTATTTCCTTGAACCTGACCAGCCAGACCTCCGCACACCCGCTCCTTCCAGCTGCTTCTCAAGCATTTACCCGGGTTGGGCTGGATGCCATCGAATGCCTTCTGCTTATCTTCATCTTCTCAGTCTCAAGGCTTCTTCCACTTCCCTCAGGAAGCCCTTCAGTATACCTCCGGCATGTGTGGGTCCTTCTTTCTCCCACAATCTATAATTCCTACTGTGATCTGCTTATCAACATCCGGCTTCCTCTTTGTGACGTTTGCTATTGAGATACCCATCCTCCAGATGAGGAAACTGAGGCTTAGGTTCGTTAAATACCTTATCCAATATCTCTTTTTTTTCCCCATCCATAAATTACTTTTATTTCTCATTAAATGAGCAGAGTTACCCCATGTCTCATAGCTGAAAACTAGCAAATCAGGTACAGATACTAAAATTACAATTCTAGATGCAAGTCAATCAACACTTGTGGGCTAAATACAAGGAAGTGGAGGAGCTATTTTTTAAAAAGTGAAAGAGACCTGGGTGTGGTGGCGCATGGCTGTAATCCCAGCACTCAGGAGGCTGAGGCAGGAGGATCACCTCAAATTTGAGCCCAGCCTGAGCTACCTAATGAGTTCAAGTCCAACCTGAACTGCAGAGCAAGACCCAGTGAAATCAACATCCCTTTCCCATACCCAAGAGGAGCCTGGGAAGGCCCCAGGAAAGCCTTTGTGTGCCAGGCAGAGCCGAGAAGGGACACTGGGGGTCCTGGGGCACTGTGAGTAACAGGAAGGAAATGCGGGCTGGGCTGGAGCAAGGGAGTTGTCAGATATGGCTTGGATGCTTCGTGTGGCCGGCCAAGGCCAGGGAGGCTATGTGTTTTTGAAAAGAAGATGAGGGCTGGGGAT
>NW_004955413.1:26316333-26336280 GCF_000276665.1 Chinchilla lanigera
GCCTGGCAAGCGCAAGGTCGTGAGTTCGGTTCCCGGTACCGGAGAAAAACCAAAAAACAAAAACAAAAAACAAAACAAAAAAAAAAGACTTACTGGGTGTTGGGAAGGAATCTGAAATGAATTTAAGGGGTGAGAGAGGGCAGTGGGAGAGTGCATGCTGAGTATGGACCAGGCCCTGGGTGCAAGCCTAGTATAAAAGCACTCTGGGGCTGGGGATTTAGCTTAGTGGCAAAAGCACCTACCTGGCAAGTGCAAGGTCATGAGTTCGATTCCTGGTACAGGAAGAAAAACAAAACAAAATAAAACAAAATTAAAAAATTAAATAAAAGCACTCTGGGAGGCTGAGACAGGAAGATTGAAAGTTTCAGCCCAGCCAGGGTAACTTGGGAGACCCTGGCTGTCGTTTTGGTCTGTTTTGTTTGTTTTGCGGTGCTGGGCCTTGAACCTGGGGCTTTGTACCGACCTGCACTCCCAGCCCTTTTTCATTTTTTATTTTGAGGCAGGGCCTCGTCCCACAACTCAGGCCCACTCAACACAAGTCTGACCAACTGAAACTCTTCATGGGATTTCATTTTGGTTTTGTTTGTTTGAGGTTTTTTTGTTCTTTTGGTACGGGGAATTGAACTCAGGACCTTGCGCTTGTCAGGCAGACGCTTATGCCACTGAGCTATATCACCGCCTTGTTTTTGTTTTTTTGAGGCAGGGTCTCAATATATAGTTCAGGCTGACCTTGAACTCACTATGTAGCCCAGGCTGGCCTCAAACTCACAGAGATGCTCCTGCCTCAGGCTCCCTAGTGCTGTGATTACAGGCATGTGCCACCACACCCTGATTTTATCAGAGCGATCTTCCCTGGGTGCTTTGGAAGACAACCCGAAACGCTCTTATATTCAGTTTGACTCATGTATTTAGGGCCTACCTGGGCATCTACAGAGGCGGAGAATCTGGATGGGTTTTCATGGGGGAGATGGGGAGGAATCCGGACTGGGAAATGTCATTGCTGGAGAACCCCTTTCCCGGGGGGCTGGGCTCCATAACCTGTTCTTTGGTGCCCCCTCGTGGTTGGAACCAGGACACTTATACCTTCTAGACCAGAGAACAGACGACCGCTATTCAGCCAGGAAGAACAGAACTGAAAATTCTTATTGCTTATGGAGCGGAAAGGTTTTATTTTAAAAATAAACATTAGCCTGGTGTGGTGGCGCACGCCTGTAATCCCAGTACTCGGGAGGCTGAGGCAGGGGAATCGTTGCAAGTTTGAGACCAGCCTGGTCTACAAAGTGAGTTTAAGGCCAGCATAGTGAGAGCCTGTCTCAAAAAGACAAAATTAAATTAAATTATATAAATAAATAAATAAATAAAAATAAACATTAGCAGAACGTTTTCTTCTCTCCAGTGAAAGATGCCCAGACTTTCAAGGTGGAGGGTAAGGAAACCTGGACACACAGTTCAAGTGAATACTGAAATTACTCAGCAAGGGGCTGGGGATTTAGCTCAGCGGCACAGCGCCTGTCTGGCAAGCGCAAGGTCGTGAGCTCGATTCCCGCTACCAGAAAAATAAAATAAAATAAAATTACTCAATAAACAACATAAATGCTATTTCAACCCAACATTTCAACAAATCAAAATTGATGCCAAAAATCCATGATGAACTAAATATCACAAATTTCAATACAGAATGGGCAGGATCTAATCCTGTACTTGCCCTACCTGTACACTAATCTCTTCTGTTCGTTTTTGTTTTTGTTTTGACACAGTCTTGTTGCCAGGCATGATAGCACATGCCTGTAATCCCAGCACTTGGGAGGCTGAGGCAAGAGGATCACCATGAGTTTGAGGTCAGTTTGGGCTACATAAGTGAGTTCAAGGCCAACCTGAAGTACAGAGCAAGACCCTGTCTAAAAAAAAAAGAGAGAAAGAGAGAGAGAGAGAAAGAGAGAGAGAGAGAAAGAGAGAGAGAGAGAGTGAGAAAGAGAGAAAGAGAGAGAGAGAGACAGGGTCTTGTGCTGTGGCCCAGGCTGGCCTCTGACTTGTTGCAATCCTCCTGCCTCAGCTCCCAAACGCTGGGATTACAGACATGCACCACTGCATTCAGCTACTCCCTCTACCCTAATCTTAACCCAGCAGACATAAATCCGCAAGAAGGAAGCCCCGGCCCCAAACGCTCTACTTGGGGATTTGGAAGACTATAGCTCAAAACCTCACTGTTACCGGGCCTATAATCCCAGCACTCAGGAGGGTGAGGCAGGGGAATCTCTGTGAGTTCAAGGCCAGCCTGGACTCCATAGCAAGACTCTGTCTCAAAAAAACAAAATGAAATACAAACAAACAAAAAACCCTCACTCTAAAAAAATGGAAGGGGTGCATCTCAGAGTTTTAAAATTTTTTAATTATCATTTTTTGTGGTACTGGAGATTGAACCCACAGTGTTCTGACACTGAGCTACATCCTCATCCATTTTTATTTCCAGACAAGGTCTCTGCTAAATTGCTAAATTGGCCAGGTTGGGTAAGAACTTACCAGACTCCTGCCTCAGCCTCCCAGAGTGTTGGAATCACAGGCATGCACTACCATGCCTGTTTTTTGTTTTTTTTGTGTTTTTTTAAAATTAAAAAAAATTTTTTTTGTTGTTTTTTTTTCCTGTACCAGGAATCGAATTCACGACCTTGTGCTTGCCAGGCAGGCGCTGTGCCGCTGAGCTAAATCTCCAGCATCCCCCCCCCTTTTTTTTTTAATGAGACAGATTCTCATGAAATTGGCCAGGCTGGCCGGAAACAGCGTCCCAAGTAGCTGAGGTTAGATGTGCATGCCACTGTGCCCAACCCTTCTCAGACATTTCCACCACACAGAGAAAACAATGTCACATCCCACCGGAGTAGCCAGAAGCCCTGCTGCAAGCACAACAGTTCTTTAAGACTCTTGTTGAAGCACATTTTGAATTTGACTTCACATTATATCCATTTCTAGTTTGTTCTGTTAACCCCTCACCCCCACCCCTGTACTGGGGTTTGAACCCAGGGCTTTTACCCTGGACCTCATCTCCACCCTTTTATTTTATTTTATTTGAGACAGGTTCTTGCTAAGTCGCTAAATTGCTCAGGCTGGGCTCTAATTTGTGATCCTCCTGTCTCAGCCTCCCACAGTGCTGGGATTATAGAGCTGCACTGCCACACACAGCAGGGGCCATATTTCTGGGTGTAACTATTGTTTGTTGCTCTCTCCACATTGTGGGACTATGTTACAGTGAAAGCATCCAGGCCTGCTGAGTGTGTGGGGGTCGTCTTCCGGACGAGACGATTACAAATAAGGCTGGTGCATGCGTCTCTGAGGTGACACAGATGTGCATGAGATTCATGCGTTTCTGTGGGGAGTGGAATGGCGGGGGTCAGACAGGCAGCCTATTTTCAGCTTTTGAGTTCTATCAACCAGGTTTCCCACATTTCTAGTCATTTTATGTTACCCAGGAAAGTGGTAGTAGAGCACTATGGTGCTGTAATGTAGTCAGCGTTTCCCTAGCGGGTGGTGGTGTAAAGAATCATTTCAGGCCAGGTGTGGCGGCACACGCCTATCATCCCAGCTACTCAGGAGGCTGAGGCAGGAGGACTGCCACAATTCTGAGGCCAGCCTGGGCTACATAGTGAGTTCAAGGCCACCCTGAACTATATGATGAGACCCTGTCTCCAAAAAACAAAACACAAAACAAAACGAAATTTCAGAACATGGAAACAAAGCTTCTTGTAAACGGGGAGGGGAGGAGGGGTTGAAGGGAGGGTAGGGAAATGGGGAAAAAAAAGAATCAAGTTATATCACATACAAGCACAAATTCTCTATGATGAATGTGATCATAATATATATCTAAAATGTACCAATAAAATCTGATTAAAAAAAAAGTTTCACTGACGTTCTTCATAGAACTTGAAAAAAGTCCTAAAATTCATATGGAAACACAAAAGACCCGGAAGAGCCAAGGTAATCCTAAGCAAAAAGAGCAAAGCTGAAAGCACTGTAACAGCTAAGTTCCGATTATACTACAAAGCCATAGTAAGAAAAACAGCATGGTACTGGCACAAAAGTAGAACAGACGCACAGAAGAACGGCCTGGAATAGAGGACACAGAAACAAACCCTCACAGTTATGAACACCTGTTTCTGGACAAAGAGCCAAAGACACACGCTGGAGAAGACAGACCTCTTGGCAAATGGTACTCAGGACCTGGGTTTTTCTCTTTACCTAGGGGAACAGAATTCTTTGGTCAGAATCTGATTGTGTGGCCTTCTCCGGTCAGGGGAAGGTTAAAGCCACTCAAGTCACAGGGACTGAGAAAAGGATGGGGGCGGTTCATCCCCAGCAGGCTTCCTGGGCTCACAAACTGTTGGCCGCCATGCTTCGTGTGGCAGCGTGGACTCTTGACCAATCCACACATTTCAGTTCCACTGCTTCTGGCTGCAAATAGCAGCAAACCCAAATGAGCTCACCTGGCAGTGGAGCAGCCTCCAGCAGTGGTGCAACCAGCTGTTCAAGGATGTCATGCAAACCTTTCTACCTTTGACCTTGCTGAATGGTCAATTCATTTTAAGCAGAATTCCCCTCACCGTTACACAATTGTTGCAGAAGATCCAGCTATCACACCCAAATAACATCTTCTGTCACTTTCTTAGGAAGCCCTTTAACAAAGGGCTGTTGTGTCTCACTGAGCAGACTTAGGTAACTTCCCCATCCCTAAGCCAGCCACAGCCAAGAGGATTAGAATGTTACTGCGATTGCTTAGAACAAAGACTGCAGGGGGAAAATGAAATGAGGGTCAGCCGGGACAGGCTGAGAAAGAATCTGTGGATGAAGAGATTTAAAAAGACACACTTTAGGGGCTGGGAGCGTAGTTCAGTGGGAGACATTTAAAATCGGATGAGACTGTAGTGTGTCACCTCACAAGGGAAAACTGTGGCTAAGTGTGAGTCTAGAGATTTCTTGTAGGGGGAGGAGTCACTGGAAGTACGGGTTGGGGGGGCAGAAAAGTCCATTTCCTTATCTGCAGGTTTTCAAGGTGATTTCCAGGGTACTTGGTGGGTATTTGTTTTATGATATTGTGTTACGCTTGACATTTGCTATGTGAGGTTCCCTCTGGGTTTTATTTTATAGTCAAAAGAAAAGAAAAACTGGACATCTGCACAAGTTGCCTACCTCCTTTAAAATCCTTCAGCGTCTCTGCGCCACTCTTGGAGAAAGGCCGATTCTTCACTGGGTTCTCAAGGCGCAGCTGGAGCTGGTTGGCCTGCATTTGGGGCCCTAAACGAAGAGGGAAGAAAGGGGGTGTGATGACGCATGCCTGGAAAGCAAGCACTGGGGAGGCTGAGGCAGGTTGATTGCCATGAGCTCCAGGGCGGCCTGGCTACATAACAAGACCCTGTCTTAAAAACAAACAAGCAAACAAGTAAACAAACCAAAACAAAGCAGGAAAAGAATGCAGGGAATGAGGCCAGGGCCCCAGGAAGCAGGGTGCTTGGATGCCAGAGGGGGAGACCCGTTCCCAGAAGCCAGCCCCAGGCTCAAAGCAGCCTGAGGGTCAGCAGGAGGGAAGGGTACCCCGGCCTGAACCCTGTTTCCTATATAGGATGAGGATGGGGGCCCTGTCTGTGCACCACCCCGCTACCCCACTAAGGACCACTCCGTGCGTGTTGGCCTGTGTTGGGCGGCTCCCAGGGCTTGGTCTTCTGCTTTGCATTTTCCCCAATCTAGTTTGCGTGTGTGTGTGTGTGTGTGTGTGTGAGATATTTCAGCATTCTGGGAAGCAGAGGCAGGACAAGCCCAGCCCTGGCAATTTAGCAATATAGTGAGACCCTGTCTTAAAAAACTAAAAAAGGCCTGAAGATATAGCCCAGTGTAAAGGCCCTGGCTTCAATCCCTAGTACCACAAAATAAATAAATAAAATAGGGACTTTATTTTTTTCTCATTTAAAATAATTCTTGCATACTTATTTGTATACTCATATATTATACTTCTTTTTTTTTTTTTTTTTTTTTTTTTTTTTTTTGTCTTTTTGAGACAGGGTCTCACTATGCAGTTCAGGCTGGCCTTGAGCTCACTTTGTATCCCAGGCTGGTCTCAAACTAGAAAGGATCCTCCTGTCTCAGCCTCCCAAGTGCTGGGATGACAGGTGTGTGCCACCATGCCTGGCTTGTATATTATACTTCAGTAATGTTTTTTCATTTTAACCTCATTTTAATTGAGTATAATTGACAAACCATAGATATTTAAGGTATACAACATCATATTTTGAGATACACAAATGCTGTGAAATGATTACTACAGGTAAACTAATTAACAGACTATCACCTCACTGCTTGTCGTAATTCTTAATTGCCTCTGCTTAGAAACAGAATAGCACAAATCAAAAAAAATTTTGAGGGAGGGTCTCACTGTGTAGCCCAGTCTGACCTTGACCTCACAGCAATCTTCCTGCCTCAGCCTCCCAAGTGCTAGGATTACAAATGTTCACCACCATGCCTGGCTAAAAGACATTCTGAGACCGTCATCTCCATCGAGGAGTCCTGGGTAATCATGACGATGGAGGAACAAGAAAACAGCCTGTTGCTAGACACAGGTACAAGTCTCTCGGTCCTTCTTTTCAATCCTGGCCTTCCTTCCAGCCATCATACCTCAGTGAAAGGAGTCATTGGTGAGGAGGTAATATGTTATTTTTGACAACCCTTAGGCTGTAACTACTTATTAGATCCTTCTTGCATATCTCTGTCTTCCTGAGAAACCACTTTGAAGATACCACCACGTATTACAGCAGCCATTGATATTTTCCTACTAATCTATCCATAACTGTGTTAAGTTTGTAATGTTCCTATCCTATTTCATAATGTATGTTTATTATTATGTGTTTCCTACAACAACCATTGAGAATAGTTAATGATTTTACAATAGGTCATTCATGTATAGCTCTATTTATTTTCTTTAGAAGCCACTTTGAAGATACCAAAGTATAGCACAACAACTCTTGAAAAAAAAAAAAAAAGACATTCTGAAATGAAAAGTGTGCTCTATCTCAGTCCCAGAAACATATCAAATCAGGTTAGCAAACATCACCCTGGACGGCTTCTTGCTGTCTCTTACATTAATGCATTTCTGAAACTAAAACCTCAGCCATGCCGTATTTACTTTTTTTGTTTTGTTTTGTTTTGTTTTTCTCCGGTACCGGAACCGAACTCACGACCTTGCGCTTGCCAGGCAGGCGCTTTTTGCCGCTGAGCTAAATCCCCAGCCCCGTATTTACTGTTTTGTAACCTGCTGTTTTGTTCAGTGGAGTACAGTGGATACCTTTTCCCTGCAGTAAATTCATATCAGGGTTGTGATTTCTTTTTTTTTTTTTGTACCAGGAATCAAACTCAGGACCTTGCATTTGCCAGGCAGATGCTGTGCCGCCGAGCTACATCCCCAGCCTGTGATTTCTTAATGACGTCATTAATAACTCATTTCCCCACCTCCCTCCTCCCTTATTCGCGTCCATCTTGTCTCTCACTTTCATACCCTATTTCAAGCTTCTGTATATCCTAGACAACATGCAATTCTTGCTTTTCGGAGTCTGGCTTATTGTGCTTGACATGATCTTTTGTTTCATACATTTTCCTGCAAGTCACATAATTTTGTTCTTTTTATGGCTGAATAATATTCCATTATGTTTCTGTACCACATTTTAAAAATTATTATTCATCCACTGATCACCACTTGGGCTGGTTCCAAACCTTGGCTACTGTGAATGGTGCATCACTTAACACGAGTGTGCAAGCATCCCTATGGTAAGTCGGATATCAATTCCTTTGGGTATATGCTAAGCAGTGGTACAACCTGGAACCCATGACCATCTTCCTGCCTCAGCCTCTAGAGTCTTGGGACGAAAGGCAGGTGCCACCCCAGTTTATTTATTTATTTATTTATTTATTTTTTATTTTTTTGGTACTGGGGATCAAACTCAGAACCTTGAGCTTGGCAGGCAGGTGTTTGTGCCGCTGAGCTGTATCCCCAACCCCTAGTTTTTGTATTCTTGATGTTAGTCATTCTGTCTTGTGTGAGATGGAATCTCATTATAGTTTTTTTTTTCTCTTTTTTTGGTACTGGGAATCGAACTCAGGACCTTGCACTTGCCAGGCAGGTGCTTATGCCACTGAGCTACATCCCCAGCCCTCATTATAGTTTTGATTTGCATTTCCCTGATGGTTAAAGATGGTGAACATGTTTTCATCTAATTCTTGGCATTTGTACTTCTTTTGAGAAATGTCAGTCCAGTTCATTTGCCCAGGTATTGATTGTGCTGTTTGATTTTTTGGTGGTGTTTGGAGTTCTAGATGCCCTAACTATTAACTTTCGAGACATTAACCCTCTGTTGGAAGAGTAGCTGCTGGAGAGATTCCTCCCCTCCACTGGGTTGTCTCTTCACTCTGCCAGTTGTTCCCCTGGCTCTGCAGAGCCTTTGTTTGTTTGTTTGTTTTGTTTTTCTTCTGGTACCAGGAATCGAACTCACAACCTTGCGCTTGCGAGGCAGGCACTTTGCCACTGAGCTAAATCTCCAGGTCCTCTGCAGAGCCTTTTGTTTTGTTTTGTTTTTTGAGACAGGGTTTGGCTATGTAGTCCAGGCTGGCCTTGAACTCACGCAATCCCCCTGCCTCAGCCTCCCAAGTGCTGGGATTGTAGCTGTGCGTCACCACACCTGGCTCTGCAGAAACTTTTGAATTTGATGTATTCTGATTTGTTGATTGCAGCTATTGTTTCCCATGCTCCTGGAGTCCTTTTTAGGAAGGCTTCTTAGGTGCCTATGGCTTCAAGTGCTCCCCGAGGTGTTCTTCAGTAGTTTCAAGGTTTCCACTCAGAGCTAACCCTTTGGATTGGTTGTGCATGGGTGACTGACAGGAATCTGTTTTTGTACTCCTGCCTTTGGAGACCCAGCTTCCTAGCACTGTTTGCTAAGGAGTCTGGCTTCTCCACCATGTGTGTCTTTGGCTTTTAGTCCAGAAACAGGTGTTCATAACTGTGAGGGTTTATTTCTGTGTCCTCTATTCCAGGCCGTTCTTCTGTGCGTCTATTCTACTTTTGTGCCAGTATCATGCTGTTTTTCTTACTATGGCTTTGTAGTATAATCAGAACTTAGCTGTTACAATGCTTTCAGCTTTGCTCTTTTTACTTAGGATTACCTTGGCTCTTCCAGGTCTTTTGTGTTTCCATATGAGTTTTAGGACTTTTTTCAAATTTTGGGACAAATGCCATTGAAATTTTTAATAGGACTCAGGCACAGTTCAGTTAAGCTGTCAGCTAAGATCACACAGGCAGTAGATTGGAACCTGAAACTCCTGTCTACAAGTGCCGCTCGGCTGCCTGGGGTCAGGCACCTAGGCTGAGGATTGACCTCTCTACAAGTCCTCCGTGGGACATTGTCTCCTTCTCTTCCTTCCTTTGCTCAGCCAATGAGTTTGTTTTTCTCTTCATATCAGACGGGTAAAGTGCTGCTCCCATAACACTGAGCATGAAAACCCTACACAACAGCATGAAAACCCAACCATCTCAATTATGAGCAGCATGAGGGCCTCTGCAAGTGTTTAACTGAACACCTATTACCTGCCCAACACTGACCTAGGTACTCAGGTTTCATCCATGAAACGACACAAACCCCTACAGGCTTACGTTTTCTTTCAGGCAAACTGGAGATTGGGGAAAGACAATGAATAATGAATATTATATATCTGATCATGGTGGAGTAGGAAAATCAGAGCAACATGCCTGTTAAAGACTGTTTTAAAAAACTAGATGAAGCTGGGTGTGGTGGCACGTACCTGTAATCCCAGCACTCGGGAGGCTGAGGCAGGAGGAGTGCCACCAGTTGGAGGCCAGCCCAGGCTACACAGTGAGTTCAAGGCCAGCTGAACTACAAAGTAAGATCCTGCCTCAAAGTGGGGAAAAAAAAAACATTATTAAGGAAAAAAAAAAACTCACCAATGGAGCTCTGACAGTATATGATGTTTGGACAGCTTCCTGCGGCAACTCAGGTTGGTTTGAGATTCTTCTCACCTCTTCTATGGGAGTCCACAATTGTTCTAACTGCAGTGGGATTGCTTGGTATACCACAGTTGATCTTTTTAGCGTGTTTCAGAAGTGGAACACTCCTTCCTCGGTGGGAGTCCCCCACATTAAGGGTGTGTGTATGTGTGTGTGTGTGTGTCTTTTCTGAGACAGGTTTCCATTATACAGTTCAAGCTGGCCTTGAACTCACAGCAATCCTCCTGCCTCAGCCTCCTGAGTACTAGGGTTACAGGTGTGTGCCACAATGCCTGGCCATATTAGGTACTATAAAGCACTGTCTTGTTGCTTTGTTAGCACAAAGTAGTCACCTTTCCAAAGACAAGCCTTTGCCTGGTAATACTAACCTCACCCCCTGTTGCCCACTACCCATCCCTACCTCTGTCTGCACAACCACATCTCACCCAAATGCTGAATCAGTCGAATCCTCCTGAAGCCTTTTCACTAGCACTAAATTCGGTAGTGCCTGTCTCAGTGGTACTGAAGACAGTGTGGACGGCTGTGCTCAAATTCACAGATGACGACGGCTCCGTCCAGATGATCCCATTGTACAAGAGCACACCCCCAACCTCCCAGAAGTTCAAAGGAAAAACTGTGTACCCTAGGATTACTTAGACTCGGCAGGAAGTATCGATAGTTTTTCAACTGGAAGTGACAGAAATTTTGACCTTGACTGATGTAAGCAAGAGGAGCACATTGAGGAATGGAAGTCCAAAAGCCCCTGTGTTAGTCCAGCTTCAGGTGTGGCTAGGACTCCACAATACAGTCAGGATTCATTTCCCTGCAAGTTTTCTTCCTTTTGCAGGGTTGGCTTTCGACTCAGGTGTCACATGACAGCAAGCAAGAGCCAGTAGCTCTAGCCTCCCCCACCCTCTTTTTTTGAGACATGGCCTTGCTATGTAGTCCAGACTGGCCTCCCACTCACGGCAATCCTCCTGCCTCAGCCTCCCCCAAGTGTTGGGATTGCAGGTGTGCACCACCACACCCATCTACCCCCTACCTCTTCTGGAGCCTCCAGTCTGGCAAAAAGGAATGAGTGTCTTTCTCCCAAAACTTTTAGCCTGAGTTTCAGCACCTGTTATTGGCACTGACAGGTCACACACCCAGCCCTGAACTAACTGCCATCATGTGGCTGTGACCCCTCCAAGCTCATGTCAGAATCCTGCTTCCCCAGGGTACTTACTAGTGGAGCTGGGACGCGGGGTCTTAGGGGGATCACTAGGGTCGGGTGAAGTTCTGGGCATGGGCTCCCTGATGGTGTCAGGGGAGGCAGAGGAGGAAGCCAGGCCCTGGATTCGGCCGGCTCAGTCCCGCCTAGGAGCTCTCCAGAACCTCCAGTCAAGCTCTTGGACTCCCCAACCTTTAGAACCCTGAGCCCCAAGCCCCGTTCTTTATAAATCACCCAGCTCAGGCATTCTGTTACAGCCACAGGAAGCAGACTAAGTCTGCATCAAGGTGGGGGACATCTGGATCCCTCCTCGCCCCACCCCTCCCCCAGGCAGCTCTCTGGACCCAGCTGGAACCCACAGGTGGATGGAGGGCGTGGGAGCAGAAGCTGGGCCTTTGAGGGGCTGGGGGCTCAGGTGAGCCCAGCCCAGCGTCACAGCCCCGTCTGCGCAGGGTGGGCCTCTGCCCGGGTGACCCCTGCTGCAGTCGAGGCCCCCACGGAGCTGGAGGCTGAGTCAGCCCGGCCTCCTCACTTCCGGCTGAGGCGGCGCTGACTCAGCGCCCAGGGGAGCTGCAGGTGGCCGGGAAGTTAATAAGCAAGCGGCCCAGTGAGGGCGCCGAGGGCTGGAGCCCCGGGTGGGTGGGGTGAGTGACGTGAGTGGGAGGTTCTGCGAGTTCTGCAGATGGCCGGGTAGAGCCCCGCCCAGGTGCGGTCTGGCTGCCCCCCCCACCCCCGGGCCACCGCCCGGCTCTCCTGATGCCATCTGCCCGGGCACCTCTGTGCTGCTCGTGTTTCCTTCCAGCCCGGGCCCCCGGCACAGGAGGGATGAGCCGGGGTGCAGCCCCTGCCCCAGTCACAGACGCGGGGGCCTGGAGGAAGGGGTGTGCGGACCAGGAAGGGGCGGCCACCATCCTGAACCCCACGGATTTCCTCCCCGAGCACCTGCTCTGTGCCGGGCCCCCAGCTAGCAGATGCGGCCTCTAAGAAAAACAGGACAATGTCGACGTCCTCGGGGAGCTCGGCGTCTACCTGGGAGCTAATAAGAAACATGGCTAAGGACAGTGGATGGCGCTAGGGCCTCAGCTCGGAGATGCGCCTGGCGCTGAGGTTTATGGGAGGGAAACAGCTGCGAGGGGGAAGCAAGGGGGCCGCGAAGGAGGAGTTGCCAGCGCCATTCTTGGAGTAAGGGACAGCTGTGAGTCCCTAGAGCAGGCCACAGCTGCGGGAGGGCGGATGCCCAGCCCGGCAAGGTGACCTGGGAAGACCGGGGCGCCCGCTGTAGCACGTACTAGGCCAGCTGCTCGGTGGAGGACGGGCTGGAGGCGGGGAGAGGCAAGGTCATTCTGCTGCAGCTCCAAAGACAGCTGAGGACAAGGCCCGGGAAGAAAGGCCGAGGGGCAACAGGTGCGGAGCTGGGTGGTGGAAGTGGGCAGAGGCCGGATCTTGCAGGCTCTATAGACAAAGAGGGGTGAGATTCGTCTAAAAGCACCTGGGCTCCCCTCCCAACCTCCCTTGGCCTTTTCTGCCAACGTTTATCCTACGTCGCGGGGTCAGGCCACAGCCCTGCTCACTCTCCTGAAATCAGGACTCAGCTGCTGCCGAAACAAAGGACCCACCGGAAGCACGCCGCCAAAGGGAGGCGGTCACCGAGGGGCTGAATCCAAAGGCGGAAAGCCGGGGATCGGGGACCAGGTGACAGAAATGAGTGTCCAGTTTGGGTCACCATATCCCCGGCTGGCTCTGGGAGAGTCACCCAACTCTGCTCCTCTGTCCCTGCCTCTGTCACTCTGTCATATCTGCCTCGAGGAATGGGCTGACTAAGACACTGGAGTTAAAAGCCTATTTTAAAAAAATCCGGACTTACTAGAACCCAGTAAAAGAAAATCAAACCACAGCCAACAGGACCCTGCAGCTGGCACACGTCACTGGCAGGTGCCAGTTACCATTCGGCCCCAAGCAGTTTGGTGACACAGACAATCAGCAGCACAGCCATCGTGGAAAGACATCCAAGTGACCCACAGGGGTATCTGCAGAGCCAGCGGTAACCCAGCGTCAGGCTGCAGTTCAGAGGTGGGGGGCTCCCAGGAAGTTCCCTTCACCAAAGAGGGTTCCAGCTGGTTCCCCACAAGAACCCTAAGGTCCTCCAAAGGGATGGCACGATGCAGCTGGGTGAGGTTCCCAGGAGGCAGTGCGAAAAGGGAGATCAAGCCTAGGAGGAAAACGTCCCAAGTTGTTCATTTGCCCTGAAGGCTGGAGAGAAGATGGCATTTCCAAGGGCTTCCTCTGTCCCCTGTGTTATCAACTTTTAAAAACAGAGGATTTTTTTGGTGGCGCTGAGAACTGAACCCAGGGCCTTCACAATGAGCTGCATCACCAGCTCTTTCTCTTTCTCTTTCCTTTTTTTTTTTTTACTTACTTATTTTTAAATTTTGAGACGGGGTCTCGCTAAGTCACTAAGTTGCCCAAACTGGGCTTGAACTTGTGATCGTCCTGCCTTAGGAAAAACAGACTTGTTGAGCTGTAACTCACATACCATACAGGGCACCCTTTAAAAACATACAGCTCTACCGTTTGCAGCATGCTCACAGAGGGTGCAAAGGTCCCTGCGGTACAGTTTAGAACAGTCTCAACCTCTCACAAGAGAACGGCCCGTTAGCAGCCATCCCTTCCCTAGCTGTCCCATTCCTTCCCACACCTGGGTCCACACTAATCTTTCACTCTAGATATTCTAGACTTCACTAGACAGGCTTGTACAATCTTTGGTCTTTGTGACGGGCTTTTTTCATAGCATAATAAGTTCAAGATTCACCCATGGTAGAGCATGTGTGGATACTGTTGGATTTGTGTGTGTGTGTGTATGTGTGTGTGTATGGGGTACTAGAAATTGAACCCCAGGCCTCTTGCGTGATAGTCAAGGGCTCTGTCATTGGTGTACATCCCTAGTTCTTTTATTTTTATTTTTTGTTTTTATTTTGAGATAGAGGCTCACTAAGTTGCCCAGAATGGCTTCAAACTCGTAATCCTCCTGCCTCAGCCCGCCAAGCAACAATATCTTATATTTACAGATGGGTAATACTCTACCTTTTAAAATCTATCCTGTTGATAAACGTTTGATTTGTTTCTGTTGTCAACAAACATTTATGTGCGAGTGTTTGAACATACTGTTTTTTGAGACAGGGTCTCCCTGTGTAATTCAGGCTAGCTTTGAACTCACTATGTAGCCCAGGCTGGCCTTGAACTCATGGCAATTCTCCTTCCTGAGTGCCGAAATTACAAGTGTGTGCCACCATGCCCGGCTTGACATAGGTTTTTATTTCTCTTGGGTTCACAGCCAGCCCTTTGTATTCAAAGATTCAACCAACATGGATCAAAAAATTTGAAATACACTATTTGTCCTGTGCAGACATTTGCTTTTGTTATCATTCCCTAAACAATACAGCATAGCAACTATTTCCAAAGGATTTGCCTTGTATTAGGCATTGTAAGTAAAATAACCCAGTGATGATTTAAAGTATTTGGCATAGTGTGATAGTGCATGCCCGTCATCCCAGCTACCTGGGAGGCTGAGGCAGGAGAATTGCTGTGAGTATGAGGCCAGTCTGGGCTACATAGTGAGATCCATCTTCACAAACAACTAGTCAGACTGGGGATATAGCTCAGTGGCACAAGCGCCTGCCTGGCAAGCACAAAGTCCTGAGTTCAATTCCTAGTACCAAAACAAACAAACAAACACAAACAACCAGTCATCCAACAAACAAATCCAATGTACAGGGATGAAGAAGACCCTGGGTTTAACCTCCGCACCAAAAAAAACTCCAGTAAGCAAAAAAGAGATAGAGATATATATATATATAGAGAGAGAGAGAGAGAGAGAGAGAGAGAGAGAGAGAGAGAGGGAAATGTAGATAGATACAGATATTCAGGAGATGTTTGCAGGCTCAACACAGATCTCAACTTGCTTTCTGTCTGAGGACTCTCCACCTGCACGGCCTGAGGCTGGACCCCTGGTTCTCACTACACGGAGCTGTGACCAGGTTCCGTTATTTCTCCTACCTCCAGATGTGATAGTAAGAGGTGATCGCTCGAGGGATCTCCCAGCCATCCTCATTCCCGCTGCCTTGGGAACAAGCAGCCGTGTCCCCACCCAGCAGCAGGGCTGGCGGCGGCTGCTGATGTGGTGACATCTTTATGAACTCTCTCCCCAGCAGTGCAGGGATCCTGGCCAGGTGGGAGATTTGGCTTCTAATTTAATGGAGCCTTCAAGCCCCAGGTCTGCCTGGTGTTGAATGGCAGAGTTCCCTGCAAGCCGGGTCCGCCTTCCTGCCCCGTAGGATGGAAGAGCCCAGAGGCCACAGGTGCGGGCCGAGGAAGGAGGCCACTCCCACGCCTGTCGGACCTTCTTGGGACTTGTCCATAGATGTCACTTATATGTGACAAGGGAGACCTGCTAGGAAATGCCATGGCGGGTTCTCGGCAGGGAGCTCAGGTAACCTGGCCTGCTGTCCCACAGCTGGGCATCCAGTGCCTCCTGGAACCTAGACACAAGCACAGCATTGTTTCTCGAAGGGAGAGTGACACGCGCTTTGCTGCAGAGAGCAGCTCTTAGCTCCAAAACGAGACACAGGCAGCTGAGGCTCCCTCTAAATCCCCAGGGCCGTTACAGGACCGGTATTCATCTGTCTGCGAGGCCTATAGGGTCCCAAGCTGGAACAGGCCAGAGACTACTCGCTTAGGGCCTTGTTCACAGCTGGTAGTTTTAGGTCATCTAGGAAATGGGTTGGAACAGCGTACATGAAAATAATATCCAGAGACCCACAGGCATCATGCCTCTTTTGGTAGGGGTGTAATGTCTACTTTCTTTAGTTTGGAGAGAAAATCATGACACGTTCGTAACCTTGGACCCCAAAACCTTTATTGAAATATTAGGCCTTGGTGGTGGTGTTGTTTTGGTTTGGTTTGGTTTTTTCTTTCTTTTTTTTTGTCTTTTTGGGACAGGGTCTTGCCATGCAGTTCAGGCTGGCCTTGAACTCACTTTGTAGTCTAGGCTGGCCTTGAACTCGCAACAATCCTCCTGCCTCAGCCTCCCGAGTCCTGGGATTAGGTTTTTGGTTTTTTTGAAACAGCATCTCACTATATAGTTCAGGTTGGCTTTGAACTCACTATGTACCCTGGGCTGGCCTTGAACTTGTGGTGATCCTCCTGCCTCAACTTCCCAAGTGCTGGGATTATAGGTATGCACCACCATTCCTGACTTTTAGGCCTTGGTGTTTTTGTGGCATATGTTCTGTTTTGTTCTTTGAGACAGGGTCTCACTATGTAGTTCAGGCTGGCCTTGAACTTACTAAGTAGCCCAGGCTGGCCTCGAACTGGTGCCAATCCTCCTGCCTCAGCCTCCCAAGTTCTGGGATTACAGGCATGTGCCACCATGCCTGGCTCTTTTCTGGCATTTCTATCACATCTAGGAGACTTGTGCCTTTCTGTGCTCTAAGTCCTAAAAGCTTGATGCCTTCTGTCCGGTGCCGCACCAACACGTTCTGAGTCTAAGGATCGAGGAGCTGTCGGAGGGCTAATGGAGCTCTGTGGGGAAGTGTGGTGGTGTATTGATGACCCTGACAGATGAAAGCAGAGTTTCTGCTCTTTTCTGCTGCTGAGAGTAGAGCAGAAGCACTTGCCAGCTCAGGAACCGCATATCAGGTGTCGGGGACCGCATTTATTCTTCCCCAGCAATGAGACCGCATCTGAAATAGCAGCTGCAAGTGCAGTCACCACATAATTAAGTTTATGGAAATCCACCGCCATTCGCCAAGACCCATCTGCCATGGTTACTGGCCAAATAAAGTGGGAATGGGATCAAATCAGCACCCAGAGTCTTTCAAAGCCGCGACGGTATTGCTAGGCTCGTAACTTCCCAGGGACTGGGGCATTTCTTTCGGTCTCTCGCTCAGGGAAGGGGGAGTTGCCCTTGATTTTTGCCATCATCAGCTCTCCCCCTCTGTCAACCTGAGAACTGATGCAGTGGTCCTGCCGGTGGTGGGATGGCTACACGAGCTGTGTCATTAGGGGCATAAAAAAAGGTGGGCTTGGAGCACCATAGGTCCTACTGCGGAGTCATTCCAGTCAAACTCCCTTTGTTACTTAATCTGGTTTTTCTTCTTCCTTTACGATGCTAGAGATTGAACCCGGGGCCTTTCTACTGAGCTACTTTCCCAGACCCCCTCCTTTTAGGGGGGGTGAGGTTTGAGACAGGGTCTCACTGTGTATTTCCAACTGGCCTTGAACTCGCTTATGGAGCTGGCTGGCCTTGAACTCACGGTGATCTTCCTGCCTCAACCTCCCAAGTGCTGGGATTACTGGTGTGTACCACGGCACCTCGCTAGACCCACTCCTTTTGAGGTAGGATGTCACTAAATTTTAAGTTTGTCTGGGTTGGAGTCCAAATTGCCATCCTCCTGCCTCAGTTTACTTGATCTGTTTGAAGCCCTATTCTGGTCAAAAGATTCCAGTGGACTTCTGGATTGCTAGGAATTCATACTGGCCAAGAGCCTTTGCTCAGTTGTCGCTAAAAGGCCTGGGACGAATCTTATTGTGCAGCATTGCCCTGGCTGATGGCCTAGGTCCCCCGGGGAAGGCTGCAGGAAGGTGTTTGTCACGTTATTACAACACCCTTTCTTGAGGGTATCAGCCTCCAACTCTCCCAGGGGCTCTGGATTCCTGGGTGACTCAGGCTTGGGAATTGTGTTTGTGTCAGGGTGCGGAAGGTCAGATCTCTGCTTACCAGACCTCAAGTGTTTTCACGTCCGCAAATCAACTATAGACTTAGGGGTGGGACCCATGTCTCTCTCTTTTTTTTAAATCTTTTTTGAGACAGCATCTCGCTATGCAGTTCAGGCTGGCCTTGAGCTCACTTTGTAGCCCAGACTGGCCTCAAACTCACAACAATCCTCCTGCCTCAGCCTCCCAAGTGCTGGGATTACAGGCGTGCTCCACCAGACCCGGCAGGGGTGGTATCCATCTCAAAAAAGAAAACCAAGGCCTGAAATGCCAAGATCAGTTAGTCACAGCAGGCTCTGCAGGGCCGAGTGTCTGGCAGCAAATGCCACCTGCCCTGCCAGTGACAGTGCCCACACTCACTTTCCTCCAGAAATCAGGGCCTGAGTTTGGCTCCACCACCCAGAACCCACGCATCCCACGGCGACCAAAGCCCATGACCACTGTGGCTGGGCCACAGCTGTTCCTGACGTGTCTCACAGGGTCCTGTGTTTCCCCTCCCAAGGAACTTTTCCAAGCCTTGGTTTTCCGGGGCACCAACTCCTGGGTTATCACACACACACACACATGCACAGAGAACACAAAAAGCCATCTTTACCATCTTCTGTTAGGGGATAAACTTCATTCTGAAAGGAATTGGGGCTGGACGTGGTGACTGGATGTGGTGGTGTATGCCTGAATCCCAGCACTTGGGAGGCTGAGGCAGGAGGGTCGGTGAGAGTTCGAGACCAGCCCGGACTACAAAGTGAGTTCCAGGCCAGTCGGAACTGCATAGCGAGACTCTGTCTCAAAAAAGACAAAAAACAAAACAAAACAAAACAAAACCAAAACAACAAAAAAAAGACAGGAATTGGGAAATAGCAATGTGGTTTCAATAGCGGAGAGATTCAATGACCTCTCTCTCTCTCTCTCCTTCCTTTTTTGAGATGGGTCTTGCTATACAGTCCGGGCTGGCCTCAAACTCATGGCCATCCTCCTGCCTCAGCCTCCTGAGTTCTGGGACTGCAAGTATGTGCCACCACACCCAGCTGTCTGTTTCTCTTTCTTTTTTGCTTGCTGCAGATCAAACCCAGGGCCTTGTGCATGCTAAGTACATGCTTTACCCCTGAGCCACATCCCCAGCCTGAGGATGGGACTATGCTGTTAGGTGGGGAATGCACTGGAAGAGGTCAGTCAGAGGGAGGGAAGAACAGGTGGTTTTCTGATACAGTGGCCCCAAGGGGCCTTAAAAGCATGCAGACAAGCTGGGCATGGTGATGCACGCTGGTAATCCCAGCACTCAGGAGGCTGAGGCAGGAGGATCATTGCAAGTTCGAGACCAGCCTGGGCTATAGAGTGAGCTCAAGGCCAGCCTGAACTACATAGCAAGACCTTGTCTCAAAAAGACCAAAAGAAAAGCATGCAGACAGCAGCCAAGCCCTAGGAAGTACAGAGGGGGAAATCAGCTGTGAGGAACCTGAGAGACGCTGAGCCCGGGGGTGTCCGGAGTACAGGGCAGTGAGTAGGTGCCGGAAATAGGCACCTCGTCCCCTCCCCTTCCCCTTCTTCCACTTCCTCTTTTCTTATTCTTGACATGGAGTCTCACTATGATGACCAAGCCAGTCTTAAATTCTTGAGCTCGAGTGATTCTCCTGCCTCAGCCTCCTGAGAATGTGGGACTGTAGGTTCACGCCACTGCACCCTGCTGCGCTTGCTCTGAATGAGACACCAGGCGGGGCTGCGTGCCACGTGGCTTGGGGAAGAATTCTACTCTCAGGAGCCACTGGCTTTCAGTGTGGCCCTGTCCAAGGATTGGGTGACATCAACCTCAGAGCTCTGATCCACGCACCTCGCCTGAGGGAGCAGCCTGCATCCCCCCTGCAACACGCTCAGTGAGCGGGGAGTGAGGTGAATTCAAGTTCAGGGACATCGGCCGGGGAGGATGTTCCACGCTGTTTGCTAA
>NW_004955413.1:26336380-26340932 GCF_000276665.1 Chinchilla lanigera
TCCTGTCACCTCCAGCCTTTGCTTGTTTGCCCAAACCTTTGAGCTGAAGGAAGTGGAATGCAAGCTACCAGCCCTGGTTCCGACAGGGTAGCAGGGCCAAGGCTGGGAGGCCTGACGCATGGCAGTGCAGTGTCACGGTGTCATGGAGACAGCCCATCCCACTCTCAGCTGTCACTCCTTCTCCTTTCTTCCTCTCCGCCTCCACCAGCTTCCTCCTGCCTCTTAATCTCCCACCCATGCCTTTAAAATTAATTTTTCTTTTTTGTAGTACTGAGGATTGAACCTAGGTCTTTTACACTGAGCTACATCCCTGGCCTTTTTTCTTTTTTTTTTTTTTTTTGAGACAGGGTCTCCCTCTGTAGTTCAGGCTGATCTTGAACTCACTATGTAGCACAGACTGGCCTCAAACTTGTAGTGATCCTCCTGCCTCAGCTTCCCAAGTGCTAGAATTATAGGTGTGCACCACCATACCTGGCTCATGGTCCTTCTTTATTTTTTATTTTGAGACAAGGTCTTGCTAAGGCATTAAGTTGTCCAGGCTGGACTCAAACTTGTGATCCTCATGTCTCAGCCTCCCAGAGTGCTGGGACTGTAGATATGCATCACCATGCCCAGGGAGCAGCTTTTTTTTTTTTTTTCTAGATGAACATGGATGAGGTATAATTGTATACGTTTATTATATACAAAGGACCATTCTATGTGGGGTGGCTAAATCAAGCTAATTAACACATCCATCACTCCAGAGACTGAGCATTTATCCCTCCTGCCTCGCTGGAACATTGCATCCTTGGACCAATGCCTCCCACAGCCTGAGGCCCTGGTGACCCCCATTCCACCTTCTGACTCTTTGAGTTCGTTTGTCTGGATCCCACGCACAAGTGAGAGCACACAAGGGTGGTGTCTCTGTGTCCGGCTTCTTACACCTCGGGGGAAGTCTTCCCTGTCCTGCGCATTGTTGCAGGTGACAGACTTTCCTGTCTGGGAGGCCGCACGCTGCTGTCGCTGTCACGTGTACCTGCTCCTCTGCAGACGTGCCTGTGGGCTGACTCTGCGTCCCACCTGCACTGATGGTGCTGCCACCAACGCAGGCCGCAGACTCCGCAGACCCTGCTGCCATTTCCTGGGGCTGTGTGCCGGAAGCGGGCTGCTGAGCGTACGCTAATTCTATGTTTTGTTTAGTGAAGACCCGGACCTTGGCCTTCTGGGGTCACACTCATCTTGAGCTGCAGCCCAAGGACCCAGGCCTTTGCCCCGATCTCAGACTCTTCTGCAGCTCCCGGCAGGGCTCCCCGGGCCCCTGGCAGGCCTGGGTCACAGTCCGCGGCCCCTTCCCCACATCTCCCTCCGTCTTTCCCCAGTGTCACCCCATCCACATCACGCGCCCCTCTGTCCTTCCCGCCTGTGCTCCGGGACAGCCCGCCCTGTGGCCCTCCACTTCCTATCCTGCCACATGAGGGCGGAAGGCGGCGGGAGACGGAGGCCCACAGTGCCCGCCCCGGTCTGCTCTCTGCCAGGCTGCTGCTGGCGGCCCCTGGCCTTCAGTGCCGCTCTCCGTCCTGCTTCAGCCTCCCCCGCCCCTCAGCCCTGGGGTCTAGGAGTGGGGACAGCGTCCTTCTGTCGATCCCCACTTAGCTGTGCCCAAACCTTGGTTCTTTATTAAACTCCTCCGTGTGCCCTTTGAGTCTGCCAACCTCGATTGATGAGATCAATGAGGGTCCGTCACGGGCCGCAGGCGGTCCAGGAGGCTTGTCCAGGGCCAGCGCTTCCCGAGTGTGTTTGTAAAGACAGGACATCTCTGCCAAATGCCTCCCGATCCAACATCTGTCATTGGTGGGATGGGTCACGCCTGCCCTAGCCTCACGTTCCCAGGAAACTGAGCTGGAGACGAGGGTATGCGTGGGTCTTTTCCTGGGAAGTGTGACCCTGGGAACCAGGAGGGAGCTGCGGCACAAGGGTTTCCAGCGGCACCACCACAGGTGGCCGGTTGCTTTATCGGTGGGACCGTGACCTGCAGAATTGAGGGCAAAGCTTCTGCCGGGGGCTTTCACCCCCTAAGGAGTGCCAGGGCTGCCTGCTTCTGCCGAGGCATGTTGGGATTCCCAGCTTCTAAACGGCGGCAAGGACAGAGATGACCAAGGGCAGAGAGTGCCAGGCCAAGACACAGCACCCGAGCTCCCTCCTGCGCCCGCTCCTGCACTTGGAATTGATCGGGGAAGGTGCAGCAACTCTGGAACAGGAGGCAGGGGTGGGTGAGAAGACCTGAAGAGGTGCCCTTGGATATCCGGGACGTGCAGGTCCCTAAAGCAGCCACCGCTGAAGGAGAATAAAATGACTGTGCTTACTTCACTTACACGCATGGTCTGCGGCAGAATGGATGTTGAAGACGCCACCGAAACACCTCCTCCAAGGGCTCCCAACTCCCCTCTCTCCAGGACTGCTTCCGCCCCAACCTTGTCACCCCGCTCATTTCCTGGGCGCTGCCTAGGGCAGTCAGTAGTCACCCTGGGGGGCAGACACAGGCTTGGTGTTTGTTCTCTGTGTCCCCCTCCTGGCAAGGCCCACGCCCGCCCTTCCCAGCTGCCCTGGGGCTCAGTCCTGGTTTCAGTTCCGCCCTGTCAGGCTCAGACATTTGGCTAGTGCTGGTGAGGGCAGGGGTGGCAATTCCAGAGCCACGATTTTGTAAACACCTGAATTCCCTTTTTTTTTTTGGTCTTTTTAAGACAGGGTCTCATTATGCAGTTCAGGCTGGCCTTAAACTTACTTTGTAACCCAGGCTGGCCTTGAACTTGCAATGATCTTCCTGCCTCAGCCTCCCAAGTACTGGGATTACAGGCATGCGCCACCACACCCGGGCTGAATTCCCTTTTGATGAAGTTACATGGATTTGTCTGGATTTGAATTCTAAATACAGGTCCTTGTTTATTTATTAGCTTGCTCGTTATTATCTGTTTTTTTTTTGGAAACCGAGTCTTGCTATGTAGTTCAGCCAGGCCTTGAACTCACTGTTACTCGGGCTGGCCTCAAACTCATAGTGATCCTCCTGCCTCAGCCTCCCGAGTGCTGGGACTACGGCTGTGCACCACCCCACCTAGCAGGCTTGTTATATCTGTGTCGCCCTATTTTGTTTAAACTCCTGGATGCCAGGCACCTGCTTGTTTTTGTACACTGTGTTCACAGAGCCCAGCACAGCGTCCAGTCCCCAGGACGTGCTCAGATGATCTGTCAGCTGCTGGCTGGCTGGAGAGGGGACGGCGATAGCACATAGAAGAGGAAGCGAGGGCGGACGGTCCATCTCCCTTCCCGGCCTGTGAACTTTGCAATGTCCCTGGGCTCAGCCGTAGTCCCCCTGGCGAGCTCAGCCAGCCTCATCTGTTTAAATTTCCATCTCCATGCTGGGGGCGGGGGTGGCTCACGACCGTCATCCCAGCACTCTGGGAGCCTGAGGCTGGAGAATTGCAAGTTCGAGCCCAGCCTGGGCAATTTAGCAATTTAGCAAGACCCTGTCGGAGAACTAAAAATCGAAAACAAAGGTGTAGGCACGGAGCAGAGCAGGCCCTGGGCTCAGTGACCAGTGGAAGTGTTGCTCCAGGCATGACCTCAGCCTCGAAATTCTGGCAGTTCGGTCCAGCCAATACCCTCCCGCTTCCTGTCAGAAGTCGACAGGCGTCTCAGAGGTAGCGGGTCCAAAACAGAGCTCTTAGCCTCTCCTCCAAGCAGTGTCCCCCGCAGGCCTCCCCGTCTAAGTGAACCACAACTCTGCTCTTTCGCTTGCTTGAGCCACAAACCTGGGGGTCGCCCCTGCTGCCCTCGTCTCTTTCATATTTCCACTCTGTTCTTCAGCAGCCCTCTGGCCCTGCGCCATGTATTAAAACCCATCGTTTCTCTCTACCTTCAGCTCCCTAAGCTCTTAGTCATCTTGCATAAAGGTTTCTGCAGCGCCTTCTATGACAGATGCTGCTGGAATCCTTGTCACACGCCCCTCGCCACTTCCGGCTCCAGCTCCAGCTGAGAGGGACGGTGGCGTGCGAGCTCAGCTCACTTTGTGTCAAGAAGTGTGCGCCTCATGTCTGCTCACCACCCAGACATTCCACAATGCTTTGGATAACCTCTAGCCCAAGCATAGTCCAGAAGTTCAGGCTTAATGTCCCGGCGGAGAAGCCCCAACCCATGGGGACAGGAAGCAGCGGACAGCCACCACCCAGCCTCCCGTCCTCCAGTGGCTCATTCTGAGAGACAGCTGTAAGCTTCCCAGGAAGGCCTAGAAAAGCTGAGCCCCCCTGTGCTCCATAACAACCTTGGTCATAGACACTTATAGTGGCTGTCTTTTCCTGACTCAGCCTCCTGTGACTTTGGCCTTGCTCCTGAGAAGCCCAGCCAGAATGATCTACTGCACAGGGTTCTTTCTTTCTTTCTTTCTTTCTTTCTTTCTTTCTTTCTTTCTTTCTTTCTTTCTTTCTTTCTTCCTTCCTTCCTTCCTTCCTTCCTTCCTTTCTTTCTTTCTCTTTCTTTCTTTCTTTCTTTCTTTCTTTCTTTCTTTCTTTCTTTCTTTCTT
>NW_004955413.1:26341032-26361855 GCF_000276665.1 Chinchilla lanigera
TCTTTCTTCTTTCTTTTGTTCTTTCTTTCTTTGTCTTTTTGAGACAGGGTCTCACTATGCAGTTCAGGCTGGCCTTGAGCTCACTTTGTAGCCCAGGCTTGTCTCGAACTTGCAATGATCCTCCTGCCTCAGCCTCCCGAGTGCTGGGATTACAGGCACGCACCACCACGCCCGGCTTTGCACATAGTTCTTGTCTGAGGCTCTGCTCTTAGAGAAAAGTAAGAAAATTCTCCCCAGGAGTCTGAGTGGAAAGCAGAGCTCCAAGTCACATTAATTACCAGCCGGAAGTCCACGAGGACCCCACTGCTGAGATAAACAGGCAATGAGCAACCCTGCCCTGCGTTCCTCAGCCTCAGGACAACAACAAAGCATCTCAGTCGAGGTTGACGGGGACGAGTGGAAAGGAAGTGCTGAAGCAGTGCGGGAGCTGCAGTCATCACCAGGACTACCAGGTGGCTGGGTTTTAACTGCTTTGCAAGCCTGGGAGGGAGGGAGTGGCCTTGGGCAGCCAACTGTCCCCTCAGGGTGCATGTGACAGCCCGGAGACCTCCAAGGCAGGCGTGAAAGAAACCCTCCCCGCTGCACCAGCAGGGCGAACCGCCAGAAGAGCCACAGCCTCACCGGAAGGCAGCAGAGCGCAGGGAGCCGGCCGTGTTCTGTGGGAACGGGAGCGGAGCCCCGAGGCCCAGGGGGTACGTCTGGGCGAACTTGAGAGCCTTGAACTCTCTTCTCTTCTCCTCTCCACTACGCCCCCATCTCCTCTCACTGCTTTTGGCCGGAGGAGAGGACTGAGACCAGGTCTTGGCATCACCTGAGCGGGAGACACGGCCCCTGCCGGTAGGGAAAATGCTCACTCACCAGGATCCAGCTAACACAGACCAGAACAGAAAAGGGATCACGGGTGGCAGTGGATCTTGGGGTGCCCGCTCATGGAGCAAACAGAAGCTTGAAAAGAGCTTCCTGGCAGGAAGCACTCTCCTGTTATGTGGGATGGACTTCCAGGAAGGATTCCTGGGACCCGTCCTAAGGTGCTTTGGGATAGCCCCAGAAAATGGTCTGCAGCAAGATGGGGATTTCCTCCACTGAGTCGTTTGTTGTTGTTTTGGGGTGGTTTTTTTTGAGACAGGGTCTTGTTATATAGTTCAGGCTGGACTTGAGTTCACTAGGTAGCCCAGGGTGGCCTTGAACTAGCAGCAATCCTCCTGCCTCAGCCTCCTGAATGCTGGAATTACAAGCATGCACCACCACACCTGGCTTCACTGAGTTTTGAAGGATTATCTATAAGATTTACCACTTTATTTTTATATTGTAGTAAAATACATATAACATAAAATTGGGCTATTTATTTTACTTGCAGCGCTGAAGCTGGAATCCAGGGCCTCACACATACATACCAGGCAACTGATCCACCACTGAGCTCTGTCCCCAGCACCTTAAACCTTTTTAAGTGTCCAGGTCAGCAGCATTAAGTATATTCACGATGTGCAACCATTGCCACTGTCCACTTCTAGAGCGTAACGTCACTTCAAATAGAAACTCTAGAGCCAGGCGTGGTAGGCTGTAATCCTAGCCCTCAGAAGGCTGAGGCAGGAGGATTGTTGTGAGTTTGAGACCAGCCTGGGCTACATAATGAAGGCCAGCCTGGACTACAAAGCGAGACCCTGTCTCAGAAAAACAAAACAAAACCCCAAAACAAACAGAAACTCTATTTCCATTAAACAAGAACAGTCCACTTTTCCCCATCCCCTTGGATGGCAGAGTTTTGACACAGAGGTCAGAAGATTCTGGCATGGGATGCGAGAAGGGAGTTTATTATGTGATCAGAGAACCTCCCAGCTGAGGAGTGGGTTCTTTATGGAAGCGTGGAGGGCACCCCCTTCCTTAACACGGTAAGGGATGGGCAGGTCAGGGGGCAGCAGGAAGAACACACTAAGGGGTCCACTGAACTGAAAACTGAACTCACTTGATTTTTTTTTTTCCTCTAGTACTGGAGGTTGAGCCCAAGAGCAGTCTACCACTCAGCTACATTCCCCAGCCCATATACACATTTTTTTCTTTTAAATTTGAGACAGGTTCTCGCTAAGTTGCCCAGGCTGGCCTAGAACTTGCAATCCCCCTGCCTCTGCCTCCCTAGAAGCGGGGATTACAGGCACGCACCACCGCACCCAGCATCTCATTTTATTTAGGCTCCTCACGCTGGCGGACCAGGAGGCCAGCAATGGGAGAACTATGCTGGCAGGGACAGTGGACTCCACTGGGCACGGGAGGGCTTCCAGCGATGTCTCCTGGTGCCTTTTGCCCACTGCTGAGGGTTAACAGGCAATTGTGGCAACAAAGGACTCAGACCCTGGGTCTGGCCGCGGGGTGTGACGGCCCTTGACAGCGAGCGTTCCTGGAACCAGTGGTGAGATGCCTCTGCAGAGAATCCGCATCCTTGTGTCCGCTGAGACTGTCTTCACCGGTGATCTCTCAAGGGCTTTGCTCTTGTGCCCTCATATTTGTCCCAAAGACCTTAGAGTATTTGGAAAAAAAGCGACCTCCCCACGCTCGGTCCAGGCTGAGCCTGTGGAGACGAGTTCATCCTCCCTGGCTCTCAAAACCCTGGCCACTGGCAGCATGGAGTGACTTGAATCACCTCTGACAGCCAGGGCAGGGCTCAGCGCAGGGCCAGTCAGGAGGCTGGCAGGGTAGTCAGCGAGATGTTTGGAATCCATCAGGGCCAGGGCCAGGGGTGGAGGGTGGCCTTCGGGGTGCGCCTGCTGCATTGCGAGCCTCTGGGTCCCTGGCTCTGGGAACGGTCCCCTCCGCCCCAGCCACGTGGCCCAACCTCCCAACCTGGGGTTCGGAGGTCCAAAGTGAAGCAGCTCCTTGCCGTTACCCTTCTGCCTTTGCAGAGACCGCAAGCAAGCAAGCAGCAGCCGCCTCCGCTCCCACCCCGGCGAGCCCAAGAGTCAGCCCCAGGAGCCTGGGGGAAGCAAGTCTCCTCCTGGATGGGGCTGCTGGTGCCCAGCCCCGCTGCAGGCAGCGGCGTGGGAGCCGGGACTGAAGAGGTTAATGAGCATCTGCCTCCGAATGTTAATGTGTCTAGGTGATGTCAGTGGGAGCCGCGAGGGAGTGCGAGAGCTTTGGGCTGGGAGGCAGCGGAGGCTGCCGGCTGCCGAGGAAGACCCCCTCCGGCCTGCGGAGCTCGCGCTCCAGGACTGGGCGGCCAAGGGCGCTGGAGGCTGCCGCAGCCTGCGTGGGTGGACGGGAGCTCAACTCCGGGGGCGCAGGCGACTCGCTCCGGCTGCATGGACCTGCAAGCCGTGCCGCTGCCCACTGGCCCCAATGCCAGCAACACCTCCGATGGCCCAGACAACCTCACCTCCCCCGGTGAGCTGGACACTGGGCTGGGGGTTGCGGGGGGGGGGATGTGGGGAGGTTTCGCCCTGAGCCAAACTGCTTGGGAAACTTTACTGTAGTTCTCAGGGACCAGATCCGCAGTCTGCTTTGCCTGGAGGGGAGAGAGAAGGGGACAGGAGTGGACAGGGCAGAAGGAGCAGGAGCCCAGCCCAGGGCAGAGGCACAGTCGGTGGTGACAGTGGAGGGGGGCTGGCAGCAGGCAGGCAGGAGAAGGCTTGCTCATGAGTTCCAAAGACGCTTTGCAGGAAAAAAAAAAAAAAAAAATCCAGACTGGAAAAGCAAACGGCAGAAGCTGGCGGGGAGTAGGTGGGAGACGGTAGGAGGCTCTTTCCTTCACGGGTGCCTTGGGTTCTTCACGCACAGGGGGTAAGGGGTCGGAGACATCTTTACCGCCCCCTGGCAGAGGCTGTGGGAAGCAGAGACTTTGCAGAGCGTGAGGGGATTAACTTTCCTGGTGAATCAAGCTTTCTGACATTTGCAGATCTGCAACGCCCTGGGATTCTAGCTTTGAAGGAGAAGGGAAGGAAGGAAAGGAAGAACGGTGTGTGTGGAGACAGTGGTCAGCCTGCCGGGCGGCCACACGCAGCGTCAGTCTCCGATCCACTTGGAGGGTTTGGGGATACTGAGCGAGGAGATCCCTGACAGGAAGCTGGGGCTGGAAGGGCTGCGAGCCTGGCCAGAGCACAGCTGGCAAATGCTGCTGCAAGACGGTCACCCACAGAGACGCCCAGGAATCAGTGCCCTGCTTCGAGCAGCAATCACTGAAGTAAAATGATCGGGGCTACCAGTGGGGAGAGGAAACATACATACCACGCACACGCACACACACACACACTCATGCCCGTGTCCTTCTGGCTTTTATGGTGAGGTTTCTTGGTGAAGCCCGGGGACCCACAGAGTAATTCTCAGCAGATAGCTCTGTGCTATTTTGGTACCAGGGATGGAACCTAGGGCCTCCACACTGAACGGCACCCCCATCCTTTGGAATACATGCAGGAGGCTAAGCACTGGGGCCTCTAACTAACAGGTGGCTCAGGAGAATCTGGTAGGGCTCCCGGGAGAAGGGCAGAGGAGGACAAGGGGACAGGATTAGCAACAGTGTGGGGAGGGAGAGACTCCCGGATGAATGGTGGAGTTGCAGGGAGGATGAGAGGCGAGCGAGAGTGCCACCGCAGCCACGGCACAGAGTGACCCCCGCCCCTCTGCCCTCAGGGTCTCCTCCACGCACCGGGAGCGTCTCCTACATCAACATCATCATGCCTTCGGTGTTCGGCACCATCTGCCTTCTGGGCATCGTGGGGAACTCCACTGTCATCTTCGCGGTCGTGAAGAAGTCCAAGCTGCACTGGTGCAGCAACGTCCCCGACATCTTTATCATCAACCTGTCTGTGGTGGACCTGCTGTTCCTCCTGGGCATGCCCTTCATGATCCACCAGCTCATGGGCAACGGGGTGTGGCACTTCGGGGAGACCATGTGCACCCTCATCACAGCCATGGACGCCAACAGTCAGTTCACCAGCACCTACATCCTCACCGCCATGGCCATTGACCGCTACCTGGCCACCGTCCACCCCATCTCTTCCACCAAGTTCAGGAAGCCCTCGGTGGCCACCCTGGTCATCTGCCTCCTGTGGGCCCTCTCCTTCATCAGCATCACCCCCGTGTGGCTCTATGCCAGGCTCATCCCCTTCCCGGGCGGCACCGTGGGCTGCGGCATCCGCCTGCCCAACCCGGACACGGACCTCTACTGGTTCACCCTGTACCAGTTCTTCCTGGCCTTTGCCCTGCCCTTCGTAGTCATCACTGCCGCCTACGTGAGGATCCTGCAGCGGATGACAACCTCAGTGGCCCCCGCCTCCCAACGCAGCATCCGGCTTCGGACAAAGCGGGTGACCCGCACGGCCATCGCCATCTGCTTGGTCTTCTTTGTGTGCTGGGCGCCCTATTACGTGCTGCAGCTGACCCAGCTGTCCATCAGCCGCCCGACCCTCACCTTCGTCTACCTGTACAACGCGGCCATCAGCTTGGGCTACGCCAACAGCTGCCTCAACCCCTTTGTGTACATCGTGCTCTGCGAGACCTTCCGCAAACGCCTGGTCCTGTCCGTGAAGCCCGCGGCCCAAGGGCAGCTTCGCGCCGTCAGCAACCCTCCGACGGCTGATGAGGAGAGGACAGAAAGCAAAGGCACCTGACCCGCCCCCTGTCCCCCGGACATCTCCGAGTCGGGTCACCGCAGCAAGTCGTGGGGACAGATGCCGAGAACATGCCAGGGCTGCCCTGGGGGAAGGCAGGGAGGTCGGGGGGTGAGGGGTTGTGGCAGCTGCCCGATCCACGGGGTCCACGCCCGCTGGGGAGGCTTGGAGCCAGGGCAGGGGGCTGCAGACATCAGGAACCATCTTGGGGGAGCAGCAAGAGGCTTTGGCAGAACAGAAGTTGACCATGAAGGAAACTGGTTTGAACGTCCTGCTGAGCCCTGCATTTGTCAGCTCCCAAATGTCTTTTTCCCTGGGGAAGAAGTGGGTTTGTGGGGCCCTGGAGGGGTTGGGAAAGATGGCCTGGCCTGGCCGCTCTCCCAGTCTCCCATCACTGTGCTAGAAGGCAGCCTTTTTCCCAAGCTGGTGGCTGAAGGCCCTTGAAGCCTGCCGGCGCTGTGGGGTCCCCTGTCTATCCAGGGGATGCTTGCGCGTGTTGGGGAGGGGGCTCTGACCCTACAGGAGTTGAAGGTGACCTGGGTGGGTGTGGGTGTGGGTCTTGAAACTCACACAAATGGGGGAGGGGACTTCTGCGCCGTGGGGACATTTTCTTCACGGGACACGTTCACGCCAGTGGCGGATCTGCAGTGGGCGTCCACATGTCCTGCACGTGTGGGGCTTCATTCCAGCACCTGGGGTGTGGACACCATCTTTCCTCTCCAGAATCAAAATGAATAAAAGAAAATCTCCACCCACAGCACTCTGGACGCTCCTGTGCGGTCGCTTGGGCTCTGGGGTGGGGGTGGGTAGCATATGAGGGAAAGAGGGGTGTGGCATCAAGACTTGGGTTCCACCTGCATTTTAGGGAGCCTCGAGCAGGGGGTCTGTTTTGCTAAACCCACGGGAAGGATTTGGCGACACTAATGGAATTACTGTGAATTCATTAGATTGCAGCTCTGCCGCGAGGCTGGTTCCTGGCCTTTGCCCAAAAGCCCTGTGCCTCCGTTTGTCAATGATCCTGACCCTTCAGACCCCGAGTCCCCCGCCGTGGCGTGTGCCCCCCCAGCACCCCTCCTCCCGCTGAGTCACCAGCAGCAGGGCTGCTCTGGGGGCAGTCTGAGCCCGGTCTCCGCCAGCGGCAGCCGAGATCTCACTGCCACCTTGGCTGATTACCGCCGGAGCCGCTGGGAGGCAGCCGCGGCTGCTGCTTTGCCGAGGGGGCCGAGCCGAGTCCTCAGCGCAGGGCTCGCTCCCAGGTGCTAATGAGATAGTGGGCAGATTGTCCAGAAGCTCCCTTGAAGCGGGAGCAGGAGCCCAGCCCGGTCCTCTTCGCGCTAGTGATTATTCACAGCAGAGCCGCTGCCCAAGCTCCTTGGACAGCTTCTAGGCCGCTCCCCTGGTTAGCGGCCGTGGTTCTCCGACTGCACGTGGTTTTCCTGGCTTGCCAACGGTAGGGTCTCTGACTGCCACTGGGAAGCTCTAGTTCATATGTAGCCAATAAAAGAAAAGAGATGCTGACGGGCCATTTCAGGCAAGTCCAAGAAGACCCAAGTTCTAATCACTCGATTGTTCCCAGAAGTTGTCCTGCAGCTAGTTTGCACCCTGGAAGAAGGTTTCCCTGGGGGTGTATTGCTCCCCGCCCGCATCAACCTCCAACCCACTACTCCTGCAGGGAGGAATTCTGGAGAGGAAAGGGGTGAGGTGGCATCTCCCAGGGAATACAAGTAACCAAGCAGCTCCCAGAGAAGGGAGGATCTGGTCCTCCCTCTCAATTCTATGCTGAATGTTGAAATGGAAGCAAAGTGGATTGAGTCAAAAAGTGAGTGGGTGGTAAGGTAAACAGAAGAGAGGGCATGCCAGGCTGGGTGGCACATGCCTGCATCACTAGCATTTGGAAGGCTGAGGCAGGAGGATCACATGAGTATGAGGGCAGCCTGCAATACATAGCAGGTTCTGTCTCAGAGAGGGAGTGGGCGGAGGGAGAAGAAGAGAGAGAAGGAGGAGGGGAGGGAGAGGGAGAAGGGGAGGGGGAGGGGCGGGGAGGAGGGTGAGAAGGAGGGTACACCAGGGGGAACAGGAACTGGGAGAGAAGGGTGGTAGGGAGACTACACTGGGATGCGTGCCACTGACCATCTCTCCTCAGCCTGATCAGTAACAGAAACACTCTTGAGATGGCTTTGGATAGAGATATGAGTGCTCAGGGTCAGAGCCAGGTTGCCAGTGGGAGCGGCTTCCTGATAGAATTGGTAGAAATAGGGGACTTTGAGCAGGGCTGGTGGGCAGGTTTGAGAAGGATTGGGATGTTCCGGTCCGCTTCAAGCGGGAACGAGGGGCTGCCGTGAGATGCAGAGGGAAGGCCGAAGGGGTGACAGGGTGAGGGCCGTGCAGCTAATCTCTTTGCTCCTTTTCTGTATCCAACATCTAACGGTCCCTCATGCCCCGGACCCCATCAGAGCGTCTGCCCAAACCCAGGGAGTGCTTCCTGCACGGCTGTCTTACCCTTTTCCCAAGGAAATATTTCTGCTCCGACTGCGAGGAAGAGGTTATAAAACTTCTCCACGGGAGAGGACGTCCACAGCGGAGGCTCGGCCTGGAGTTAGGCACCCCAAAGTCCACATGGAAGCCCAAAGCCCTACTACACGTGGACATTCATTTGCAAAGAGCAACAGTCCCTAGGAAGGTGGCTAACAATGATTTCTGTTCATTTGCTGCATCATCCATTCTCATAGCAGTAGAATTTTTTTTTTTTTCTTTGAGACAGGGTCTCACTATTAGTTCAGGCTGGCCTAGAACATGCACTGATCCTGCTGCCTGGGCCTCCCGAGTGCTGGGATTATAGGCAAGCACCACCACGCCTGGTCAGTAGTAGAATTCATATAACATACAGTTCAGTGGCATTAGGTACATTCAATTCTAGGGCAGCCATTGAGATGTTCGTCTTCCCAAGGCAAGACTGCAATGCAGCACTAACCTGCCATTCTCCCCTCCCCCTCTTCCTGGAAACCATCACTCGACTCCAGCTCTATGATTCAGACTGTTCTAAGTACTTTGTGTAAGTAGAATCATACAATAATTGTCTTGTTCGGTGTTGTTGAGAAAGGAACTATGTAATCCCAGCTGGCCTTGAATTTGCAATGTAGCCTACACTGTACTCAAACTCACCACCCTCCTGACTCAGCCTCTCAGATGTGGGAACTACCAGCATTCCCCATCCACACCTGGCTAATTATTCTTTTGTGACTGGCTTATTTCACTTAGCATAAAGTCCTCCAGTTTCACCCATTTGTTGTATGTATCAGAATTTCCTTCCTTTTGAAGGCTGACTAATATTCTATTTTATTTCACTACCACATTGTATTTAGCTACAGCTATTAAGAGACCCTAGAGCTGCTTCCATCTTTTGTCTATTGTGGATGCAAACCTGCATGTATAAATAATTGTTCAAGTCCCGCTTTCGATTCCTTTGGGTACACACCCAAAAACAGAATTTCTGGATCATATGGTAAATCTATGTTTAGCATTTTGGGGCCTGCCAGACTATTTGCCATGGCAGCTGCAGGGTTTTACATTCTCACTAGCAACATGCAAGGGTTCTGATTTCCCCACACCCTCACCGACACTCTCTTTTTCTAAGAGCCACTCTAATGAGTGGAGAGCAGTCTCACTGGGGTTTGGATTTGCATCTCCTAATGATTAGTGATGCTGAGCATCTTTTCATGGGCTCATTGTTCATTTGCATAGATTCTTTGGAGGATGTATATTCACATCCTTTGCCCATGCTTTAATTGGGTCTTTTCTTTTGCTACTGTTAGCAATGATATTTTGCTCAACTCAAATTAACAATAATTGTTTCTGTATCCTTGTTACTTGGAAAAAAAAACAACAAAATATAAAGAACAAACTGGGTTCTTTCTCCTCTGTGGTCCAAAGAAATGTTGGCCCTTTAAAAAACTTGAGCATTTGGATGGAGAACCGAACATGTCCCCAGCCCTCTTCCTCCTTCCAGGACTTGGTTAGCAGTTAAATGTAGTAGTTTGAGTTGACGCCATCAGAAAAACAAGCAGATGAGCAGCGGCAGGCAGCCCTCCCTGAGTACAGTCTCAGGTCTAACTCTCAGAGGTCAGTGAGAGAAGAGCTTCCCAGTCAGTAAGATGTGGTGTTATGGCCTTTCTATAGATGTCCCCCAAAGCCTCATGTACTCATAGGTAGGGCTTTTGGAAGGTGGCTAGATCAAGGGTATATAATGTTGGGTTATGGGTGTGATAACTGGATTAATCCACTGATTGATTTAGCATAGTTCTAGGTGTGAATAACAGGAAGGCCCACAGTGAATATGGTGGCACCAACCAATGGGCTTGTAGCTTGGATGGAATAAAAGGGAAAGGGAGGCACATTGTTTCCTGTCATGGACTGTTCCGCCTTTCTGCCATGCTGCTCTGCCTTGGAGCCAGCTGACTATGGACTGAAACCTCTACAAACTGTGAACTAAAATAAACCTTTTCTCCTTTAACTAGCGAGTGCTGGATATTTCGTTCCCGCAACAAAAAAGTCACTAAGACTCATGGGGTGGATAAGAGGCTCATTTAATTATCTGCAACACTGCCTCCTGGTGGAGGAAGATGAACGACAGTGAGCTCAGACGACACAGAAGGGCAACACCTTTTATGAAAAAAAAAGTAATTTCTATTTTATTTTTTGGTGCTGAAGATGGAACCCTGATCTGTGCATGCTGAGTGAGTATCCTCCCCTCCAAACTACACCTCTAGTTCTCCATTTTTGGGGTCATTTTCATGCTAGGCATTATGCCGTGAGGCAAAAAACTACAGTGCATGGTTAAGTCTAAGAAGTTATTACAGTAAAAGACACACTGACACTAATCCATCTCAGAACACTCCCCACTCCTGCTTTGACCACTTTTATCCTACTGTTCTTGCTACTTTCTGAAGCAGTTCTGGAAGCCCTGCTTCATGTCTTCTGGCAGCTGCCTCAGTGTCATAAAGTGATTAAAAATGTTAGTGCCAATTTCTGTCAAAAACATTACAGTGTGTCCTCAGCCACTTATTCACCAGATCTGGCACTGTGTGACTTCTGGTTCTTCCCCAAAGTCAAAATGACCAAGAGAAATAAATGTGAGTCAGTTTAGGACAAGAAAGGAGCCTCAGCAGTACAGCTATAGACAGGGAAGAGGACATCCAGAATTGCTTCCCAGAGTGGCACGGAAAACGGAGTAAGTATATTCAAAGCGAGGGGGGAGATTTTTACTGTGTCTTTTACTGTAATTCATTTTTAAAAGTTAGACATTCTCCATGTTTTTAATCATACCTCATAAATACTATATTTTTTAGTAACTCATGTAATCTCCCAACATTTTGTGGTAGACAGCTTTTTATGCCCATTCTACAGATGGGCCAGTTGTGACTTAGGTTGACTGACTTGCCCAAGGTCAGAGAGCCAGTGGCAGTGTCAAAGCTCCAACCCTAGTGTGCTGGATTCCAAGCTCACTGCTGAGCCACTGCCCCTAAGATGGCATCTGTATCCTCACAGTTGGCACGATCTCATGCGCCTCCCCAAGTCTCCTCTCCTCCTCTACCTGCTTTTGTCCCAGCCTAAAATGGCATTTTTATTTCTCCTAGGTAGAATCCTCATTTGCCTTCTTTTTTTTTTTTTTTCTGTCTTTTTGAGACAGGGTTTCACTATGCAGTTCACGCTGGCCTTGAGCTTACTTTGTAGCCCAGGATGGCTTCAAACTCACAACGATCCTCCTGCCTCAGCCTCCTGAGTGCTGGGATTACAGGTGTGCGCCACCACGCCCAGCCTCACTTGCCTTCTGCCTTTGTCACTTTCTCATCTCTTTGGACAGAAAGCCCAAAACGCACAACTTAAAGGAGGAGTTTATTATTCTGGTGCGTGGTTTTTAGACAGTTCAGTCTATGGTCAGTTGGCTCCAAGGCAAGAAGGCGATGGTGGGATTGGCAAAGGAAGCTGCTCATCTCATGGTCCCAGGAAGCAGAGAGAGAGGAGAGGAGCCAGGGAGGAGGCCGACTCCTCCGGGCCATGTGCTGGTAACCTGTCTGGAACCAGGGCCCACTGCCTATCAGCAGCTTAGCTATGAACTTGCCCATGGATTAATCCATTAGGAGCACAGCACCCCTGTGATTTAGTCAACTTCCATACACATGAGGCTTCTGGGGGGCACCTCAAATCAGAACCTTAGTGCTCTGCCCCTGGCCCCCAAAAGACTCATGTCCATTTCTTTATCCAAAATGCATTCAGTCCATTTCTTCTTTCTTTTTTGAAACTTCAGCAATCCTTTATTACTCAATGTGCGCAGGGTTAACTTTTAACCCTGCTGACAACAAAAACAGTCTCCATCACACCCAGTTCGGGGTGCAGACCCAGGAAAGACAGTCTCTTAAAAAAAATGAATTAAAAAAAATGTACCTGTATATATATTTTTTTCTTTTTTTATAGTCTTTTTAAGACAGGGTCTCACTATGCAGTTCAGCCTGGCCTTGAGCTCACTTTGTAGCCCAGGCTGGCCTCGAACTCACAACGATCCTTCTGCATCAGCCTCCCGAGTGCTGGGATTACAGGCATGCGCCACCATGCCTGGCTTGTGTATTTAGTTTTAAAAAGTTAAATTTACCAGTGTTACAAAGAAAATATAAATCTCGAAGTGATTTCAGTCCTTTAAAACAAGACAAACAGCACCGGCCAGCCTGTGCTGGCTTACCCCAGCCTAACCCCCATTAGTACTGGGAGGAAAAACACTCATCCCTCACTAAAAACAAAACCCTCTCCTCCGTCTTTGTTAAACTTCTACCACCCACTAACCCAAGGAACAGGAGAAAGACCCAGCTGGTTGTGGTTTTAGCCTGCTGGTCCATTAAGACTCACACCAAGGAAAATTGTCAGGAATACTGGCTTCTACTACAACCGATTCCCAATTTCAGGACAAGATTTTTGGAAACTTGCAAAACATTCTCAAGGTTTCTCCAGCGAGGGATCTGGGACTCCTTAAAAGATGGAACAGGGAGGTTCTAAGCAAAAACACAGAATACCTTGTAACCTATGAAGTCTAAACCAGCAGCAGGCACCAAACTATGGGAGGAAGAATCAAAAAGGCACTTAGATCCCCTTTTAACCATAAGGCTAAAGGAGATGAAGAGAACAAAGGGAATATTTGACCTGAGCTGTCTTGTGAGAAATGTGTGTGTTTTCACCATGCCATCTCTGCCTTGATTGGAGGACAACTCAGATACACAGACCCGGTCAAAGGGTATCTTTGCCGCCTACTTCTGGCTGGCTAAAGCTGCCATCCAGGACAGCCTGGTTCTCAGTTGCTTTACGGAGGCTTTCTCTCATTATTAATAAGCAGCTGGTCCACAGTACAGAAATTTTCAATAACTTTGTATTTGACAAATCTCCAACAGCAGCGCCTCAAAAATTACCCCAGGAAATGACCACGGTTCTGTGGGTTCACAGCTCACTCCAGTCAATGGGCTCCCTTCCAGACTTCCGCAGCAGCTCATTGGCCTTAGAAAAATGTCGACAGCCAAAAAATCCTCTATACGCTGACAAGGGGGAGGGATGAGCAGTCTGCAGGATGTGGTGCCGCTTCCTGTCGAGGGCACTTCCCTTCTTCTGAGCATAAGAGCCCCAGAGCAAAAAGACAAGGCCGTTCAAGTTCTGATTGAGCCAGGACACGACAGCATCGGAGAACCGCTCCCAGCCTCTCCCCTTATGTGAACTGGCTTGATGGGCCCGGACGGTGAGGACAGCATTGAGCAGGAGGACACCTTGTTTAGCCCACCCAGATAAATCTCCATGGCCAGGATGAACAAAGCCTTCTACATCTGCCGACAGCTCTTCATAGATGTTTTCCAAACTGGGCGGGGGCGGAATGGGTCTTTGGACGCTAAAGCAGAGCCCGTGAGCTTGACTGGGTCCTTGATAAGGATCCTGTCCCAGGATGACAACTTTCACATCTCGTATGTCACACATTTGGGTCCAGGTGAAGACTTGGTGTGGGGGCGGATAAATAGTGTGATGTTTTCTTTCTTCAGCAACAAATCCCATTAGCTTCATAAAATACGGTTTCTGGAATTCTCCGCTGAGGTGCTTCTTCCAGCTGTCCCCAAAGCCCACCGGCACGTTTTGGGCAGCAGGTCTGAGCAGCACTGGGGCCATGTTTCTCTGGGTGCGGTCCAGGTGCTCAGGGCCCAGCGGCGAGGAGGGCCGTGTGCGGAGCTCATCCTGCCTGGCCCGGGCCTTCTTGGCAGGACTGGGCACCACATGGTTGTTCTCTTCAGCTACCGCTGACACGCCGGCCCTTGGGTCTGCGGGCCCAGGACTGCAGGCACGTCGTTTCCTGGCGGGACTTGGGGAGAAGGAGTAGAGAGTTTTCTGGCCTATCATCCCGGAGCCAAGGAGGGAGCAAACACGCACTGCCCAGGGACTTGCAATTGCCCTCAGGCCATTTTTAAGAGTTGTCAAATTTCAACAGTTCCAAAATTGTTGAAAAGCCCAAGTCCAAAGTCTCCTCTGAGACTGCAAGGCAAACTCTTAGCTGTGAGCCTCTGTAAAAATAAAAAAAGAAGTGAAGTACTGCCTGTATACAATGGGACTGGGTAAACATCCCCAATCTAAAAGCAGAAATGGGATACAAATGAATGAGATCAAATCAAGACCAAAATTCAGCAGAGAAAATATGAAATCCTATCATTTTATGTCGAGCACTTGGGGAAAGTTGTGATGAGATCTAACGTCTCACCACAAATTCTACAAGAATTTCAGGCAATACTCCAAACTCTTTTTTATGCCATTGAAAGGAAAGGAGTGCTGTCAAACTCACTCCTGGAAGCTAGCATTACCCTGATACCAAAACTGGACAAGGATTTAACAATAAAAGAAAACTACAGGCCAAACTCCTTAACAAGCACAGATACAAAACCCCTCAATAAGATACTGGCAAACAGAATGCAACAAATAATTAAAAGTTGGCTTTATCCCCAGGATGTATAAATCAATAAATGTAATACGTTGCATAAACAAAAGGAGGATAAAAACCACATAACCATTTCAATAGATGCAGAAAAAGCTTTGACAAAACCCAACATCCATACATGATGAAAGCTCTGATGAAAATGGGTATAGAAGGATCTTATCTCAAAGTGATAAGTCGTTCATGACAACTGCTGCCAGCATTATACTAAGTAAGGGAAAACAGAAAGCTTCTCCACTAAAATCAGGAACAAGAGTGGCCCACCACTCCTGCTCAATACAGTACTCACAACTTTAACCAGATCAGACAAGTGAAAGAAATAAAAGGAATAAATATAGGAAAGAAGTCACACTATCCTTATGTACAGATGACATGATCTCTTACATAGCAGATCCCCAAAACCCCACCAAAACACTCCTAGAACTAATAGACAAATTCAGCAAAGTAGCAGGATACAAAATAAACATACAAAAATCAATAGTGTTCCAGTATATCAACAATGAACCTATTGAGCAATAAATTAGGAAAACAATCCCATTCACAGTAGCTTCAAAAAATAAATAAATAAATAAAAAATAAAAAAATTAGGAATCAACCTAACCAAGAAAATGAGACCTCTATTACAAAAGCAATAATACTGTATCCTGAAAAAAGAGATTGAAGAGGATATTAGAAAATGGAATTAGCCCAGTGTGGTGGCACATGTCTGTAATCCCAGCACTTGGGAGGCCTAGGCAGGAGGATCGTTGTGAGTTTGATGCCAGCCTGGGCTACAAAGTGAGCTTAAACCAGCCTGAACTGCATAGTGAGACCCTGTCTCAAAAAGACAAAAGAAAGAAAGAAAGAAAGAAAGAAAGAAAGAAAGAAAGAAAGAAAGAAAGAGAGAGAGAAAGAGAGATAGAAAATGGAAGACATCCCCTGTTCCTGGATAGGCAGAACAAATACTGTCAAAATGGCCATAATCCCAAAACTGATATATAGATTTATGTAATCCCAATCAAAATACCAACAGTATTCTTCACAGAATAGAAAAAACAACCCTAAAATTTATATGGAACCAGAAGAGACCCAGAGTAGCAAAAGCCATCCTGGGCAAAAAGAACAAAGCAGGGGGTATGATAACCATGAATGTCAAGTTATGTTACAAAGCTACAGTAAGAAAACCAGCATAGTACTAGCACAAACACATCCACAAAGATCAGTGAACAGAGCAGAGGGTGCAGAAATAACCCCAGGAACATCCAGCCATCTGATCTTTGACAAAGGGGCCAAAACATAACCTGAAGAAAAAACTCTTTAAACCAATGGTACTTGGAAAACTGGTTACCTACATGCAGAAGAATAATTGTAGACCCACATCTCTTACCCTATACTAAATTAAAATAAAAATGGATCAAAAACCTGGATATTAAAGCAGAAAAATGGAATCTGCGGAAAGCTAAAATAAGTAAAACTTTTAAAGACAGAGGGATAGGCAAGGACTTTCTGAAGAGAACCCCAATACCATCAAGCATCAAGAAATGGAATTATATCAAATTGAAAAGCTTCTTGCACAGTGAAGGAAACAACCAACAGAATGAAGAGATAACCTACCGAATGGGAAAACGTATTTACCAGCTATTCCTCAGAGGACTAGTTATCTAGAATATACAAAGAACACACAAAAAAATTAGACCTCCAAACGTTGGGGAGAAGAAGGAGTAGAGAGTTTTCTGGCCGATCATCCCGGAGTCGAGGAGGGAGTGAACACGCACCGCCCAGGGACTTGCAATTTACCTCAGTCCATTTCTAAGAGTTGTGAAATTTTAACAGTTCCAAAATTGTTGAAAAGCCCAAGTCCAAAATCTCCTCTGAGACTGCAAGGCAAACTCTTAGCTGTGAGCCTCTGTAAAAATAAAAAAAGAAGTGAAGTACTGCCAACATACAATGGGATAGGGTAAACATCCCCAATCTAAAAGAGGAAATGGGATAAAAATGAATGAGGTCACATCAAGACCAAAATTCAGCAGGGAAAATATGAAGTCCTATCATTTCATGTGAAGCACCTGGGGAAAGTTGTGGTGAGAAATAAAAGAGACCCAATCAAAAAACTGAGACTTGAAATGAACAGACACTTCCCAGAAGCACAAATGGCCATTAAATACATTAAAAAACGTTCATCCTTTCTGGCCATTAGAGAAATACAATTCAAAACAACGCTGAGATTTCATTTTAAATCAGAAAGAACGGCTAGTATCGTGAAATCAAAGAACAAGAAATGCTGGCAAGGTTGTAGGGCGAAAGGAGCCCTTCTGCACTGTTTGTGGGAATGCAGGCCAGTACAACCACTGTGGAAATCAGTACTGAGGTTACTCAAAAATTAAAAATAGAAATTCCACTTGACACAGCCATGCTGGGTCTCTTCCCAAAAGACTGAGACATCGTATGACGGTGACACACACACACCCATGTTCACAGTGGCACAGCTCACAGTAACTAAATCTTGGAAGTGGCCTTAGATCCATCAACAGCTGCATGAGTAAAGGAAATGTGGTATTTACGCATGACAGAGGACGAGTTTGAGTCATTTGTAGGAAGATGGATGTACCCTGAGTCCTTAAATGCTAAGCCAAATAAATCAGGCGCGGAACGTTAAATACTGCATGGTTTCCTTTATATGAGAAACTCAATGCATAAATAATTTAAGGTGAAAAATAAACAATACGAAATAGCGAGGTAGACCGTTGCGGCTGGAAGGGGGAGCTAAGGCTGGAGGGGGAGGGAAAGAGAAATAAATAGGGCTAGGGTGCAATACATGTATGTGCCGACTCTCCGTGATGTGTGTGCACCGTGTATCACAAACATGTCCTAATACAGTAAAATGGAGAAACACCTCCCCCGGCTTGCCCGGTCCCCTTGAACACACCCCTGCTTTACTATGATGCACGTGTTCGCGTGGCAATCTGTTGCTCTTCCCAAATAAACAATCTTGAGAGTCTCTCTGATTGCTATTCAGGCTGCCAAGACCAATTTGAGCCCTTACCCAGGGGTGCTGCTGCTAGGCCGGTGCCTTCTGAAACACCTCTGTGGGTCCTGGAGATCGAATCCAGGGCCTTCTCATGGAGCTACATCTCCAACCATTTCTTTTTTTTTTCTCCGGTACTGGGAACCGAACTCACGACCTTGCGCTTGCCAGGCAGGCGCTTTTGCCGCTGAGCTAAATCCCCAGCCCTTTCTCCAACCATTTCTTAAACAATATTTTTACTTCAAGACAGGGTCTCACTGAAGTTGCCGGGGCTGGGCTCAAACTTGCCACCCTCCTGCCCCAGCCTGCCATGGTGCCGGGATTACAGGAGTGTGCCTCATGCTCAGCTTCTGCTGCAGCTTTTTGCAGGTGGCTTCACCCCCAAGCAGCAGGTGCTACTTCAAGCCTGAAGATGGAGGCTCAGGGCTTTGGGGTCAACAAAGGACAGGGGCGAGAGAGCTGAGTCAGAGGCTGTGGGGCTGGCGCACAGCCCTGTGATTCCCGTGAGCCTCCGGCTCATGAGTCACGGGAGGCCCTTTCTGCCCTCGACTCCTGGGCTGGCCAGCTGCCCTGTTTCTGAGCCATGGACACTGGATGTGAGCGCTTTGCTGTTTCCTCTCTCTGCCTGCCTCCGATGTCTTCTGGTCTGGCCCTTCCAGAAAAACTCTGCAGTTCAATAACAAGAGAAAAATCACGCCAAAGAAGACAGGCTTCTCCTCTACAGTGCAGAGGCTATGGAACTGTGTCCCTGTATTTTAATCCTTCTCACTGGGAGAAGGAATACAGAGGGGCTTGATCTCACCCTCCTCGAAAAAGAAAGTTGTCAAATGTGTGTCAAACAAAAAGTCTTAGTAATTTTTCTAACAGAAGTTTGGTCCACAATTTTTGGAGTGGAAGCCAACATTTGGCTGCTGAGGAGCTACATCTGACCCACTGATGTGGTTTTTGTCTTTATTCTGCATCACATAAAAAGGTTTGTGGAGCCGGATGTGCTGGTGCATGCCTCTAATGTCAGCATTTGGGAGGCCAAGGCAGGAGGATCGCTCCAAGTTCGAGACCAGTCCAGTCTACATAGTCAGTTGAAGGCCAGCCCAAATGACACACCAACACCCTGTCTCAAAAAAAAAAGAACAAAAAAATTTTATGAATTCATTGCCAGCTTTCAAGTTTGTAGATCTATTTAAAAATCTGGGTGGCAAGCTTCTCTTGAAATACCAGATAATCTGGGTACCTGGTTCTGCCTGTCCACAGGCCAGCAACTCGCTCGACCCGGGATACCATCGCTTACACAGGTGTGCTGTCCCCAACGTGCCACAGTGCCTGCTCTTCCTATTTGTCCTTGGCTCAGCTGGTTCCTTTCATGTAAGTCACCCAGCTGCACCCCACAGTTACCATCCTCCCCCTGGGCCCAGCTCCTAGAGTATTTTGTGAATCACATCAATTATTTTAGATTCTGTACCAAATCCAGGGGGAACCATCAAAAGGTTTTAAATCCAGGAGGGATATGATTAGATTTGCAAATTTAAATCATCACTGCGGGCGACAGACAAGCAGGGAGTGGGGGCAAAAGCAGAGACCAGGTGGCCGCCCATTGCAAGGCTGAATGCAGAGGCCGATGAGAAAGGGTCTCAGGCCTGAGCTTGGGAAATTCCGCATGCAGAGGGCGAACAGAGGAAGAACAGCCGGCCAAGGAAACTTTTTGTTTTTGGTTTTGGTTTTGTTTGGTGCTGAGCCTCGCACATGCTGGGCAAGCATGCGTCCTATCACTGAGCTGTACATTCCAGCCTTCATGAGCAAAGGGATCCTGACAGTATTCCTGGGAGCTGGGGTTGAGTCCCATGTGGACGAAGAATGAAACGGAAGACAGTGCAAGCAAACTGAAAAGCTGTAAAGGCAAAGAAGTAAAGCTCCCACTAGCCAGGAGGGGGTTCTGAGTAGGACACCCACAAGGGCTCTTGGCAGAGGGGTTTTTGAGGGGCTTAGAAGGAGCTCAGGTGTCTATTCTAAGCAACAGAATCTTTATCCTATAGGAGATTACATATTTTTTAGGGTCCAGTCTAGGCAGGGCCCACACGCCCTTGAGCCGATGCTGCCTGGTCACCTCTGGGCAGGTCCGCGTTGCCACAGGAGGCCTGGAAGGTGTTCTGTAAGATCTCTGGAGGATCTGACTCAACAGACTCCATCTGGAGCTTTCTGACACCAACTGGGGGTCACTGTCCTGACTGCCTAACAGAGCCCTAACTCCTGACTCACTGATTTCTTCTATGAAAGGAAGAGCTAGATGTGTAGAAGGAAACCCAGGAAAACATGGCATCACAGGAGCAGAGAGTGGTACAGCAGCTCGCACAGCTGGACCAAAGCTGCCCAAGAGGTTAGGCCTATGGCTATGGGGTATCCACTGCGTCTAAGGTCCAGGTGACCCCTGGAGACCACAGGAAGCAGATGTCCCTCAGTTTGCCACAGTCACCACTACTTTCTACTGTTTAATACTTGCCTAAGTTGTTCTTTTGCTTCTAGGAGCGTTTATACTTGTGACCTAATCCTGGAGCAGTAAGTATTATTTTGCAGCATGATTTTTTTTTTCAGTACTGAGGATTAAATACAGGGTCTCATGCATGCAGGCCAAGTGCTCTACCACTGACCTACATCCTCTGCCTTTTTTTTTTTTTAATTTTGAGACAGAGGCTCACTCAGTTGACCAGGATGCCGGTTTTTTTTTAGTCTTTTTGAGACAGGGTCTTGCCATGCAGTTCAGGCTGGCCTTGAGCTCACTTTGTAGCCCAGGCTGGTCTTGAACTCTGAGTGATCGTCCTGCCTCAGCCTCCCAAGTGCTGGTATTACAGGCATGTGCCATCACGCCCGGCATGCCCAGGATGCCTTTGAACTTGTCATCCTCCTGCCTCAGCTTCCCAAGTAACTGGGCATTACAGGCATGTACTGCCATGCCTGGCTGCAGTATGATTTTAGTCAAGCAGATGTGAGTCAGGGATTCTCTTTTTACAGTATGTAAGAAGATTTTGTATCTCAGCTCAGCCACAACCTCTGAAGGGTTACAAGGGTGAGTATTCTCCCTGCTAACCACAGTAAGCACTAAACACTATTCCTAATGCTTAATAAAAGTGATTTGTTAAGCCAGTCACCTCGGCACATGTAATCCCAGCTACTTGGGAGGCTGAGGCCTCCCGAGGAGGGTCAAAAGATCAAGACCAATGTGAGGGGAG
>NW_004955413.1:26363035-26363439 GCF_000276665.1 Chinchilla lanigera
TGAAACACTTAGTAAAGCTGTGTCTCAAAATAAAATAAAAAGCTGGGCGTGGTGGTGGCGAATGCCTGTAATCCAGCATTCGGGAGGCTGAGGCAGGAGGATCCTTGGGAGTTTGAGGCCAGCCTGGACTACAAAGTGAGTTCAAGACCAGCCTGAGCTGCATAGTGAGACCCTGTCTCAAAAACAACAACAACAAAAATAAATAAATAAATAAATAAATAAATGAATAAAATTAAAAGTAACTCTTGCCTAGTGAGCACAAGGCCTGTTCAATCCCCAGAACTGGAAATAAATGTGTTTTCCTTTCCGACCTTCCCTTAACTTCCGCGAGATGCTCCGGAATCTTTCCCTTCGCTCTCTGTTGACTGCAAAGCACTTAGCAGCCCTGCCCCGCCGGTTCCTCC
>NW_004955413.1:26364295-26367684 GCF_000276665.1 Chinchilla lanigera
TGACTCCCTCACCCCGCTTTGACCCCCTCCCGGCCACCCCACAGCGCAGGCAAACGGCTCTGGAGGCCGGGGGAGCCCCAGCACCTGCACCAGCATCCCGGGCGATCTGCGACCTGACACACAGAGGGCAACAAGCGGAGGGGCAGAGCGAGGGCACTAACGCGAGTCCTTCTTCGTGTGGAACCACCTGACCCATCAGGGGGACCCCACATGACGGCCTGTCCCGTCCTAATCACTTCGTGAAGGCCTCAGCTCCAAAGACCATCCCAGATCCAGGGGGAAATAGCGTTTCCCCCACGGCCACCGTGTCACACTTAGTTCCACAAGGAGCTGCCCCTGAGCTACACCACGGCACCGTGGGATAGGGCTTCTCGCAGGACTCGCTGTCCCAAGCTGGGCGCCCCTGGGACCGAGGGCACCGATGAGAGCAGGGCCGTGGCAGAGGCGGGGACAGCGGAGCCCTGGCAGGTCTTTCGCGGAAATGTAAAATGGTGCAGCTGTTCCCGAACCCAGGTCCACCAGCTTGGCCCACAGAGAAGCTAGTGTTGGAGAGACGCGCGCACGGGGAACAAAGACAGGCGTCACTCCGTCGGGGACTTTGCTCATGAATCAACCTCTCACCTGCCCTGGGGGTGGGTGGGTTCGCTGGGTTACAGACACAGGGTGGGAATAATGAGAGACGCAGGCTAAGGAAGAGGGGGCCTGTTGATGCCTTTTCTTGGAACTGCAGAGATTGCCCAGGAGCTCGAGTACCACTCTTTTTGTTCTTTTCACAGTCTGGTGTTTCCTGTTGCCCTGAAGGAGAAGGAGAGAGACCAGGCAAACGCAGGTCGTAGGTCGAGGTAACCTGTACCACAGCTCCAGACAAAACGCCTCTCCACCAACCCGGGTGTCTACATGCAGAGCTGAGCAGACGCTGATGCAGAGGTTAAGGCAGCTAAGGGGACAGACACAAGGCGAAGACAGAGACGCTGAGCCTCTTCATCCGTGCCTGTCACTCACTGGATGTCCGAGGGCCCCAGCAAAGAGTCAGTGTTCTCAGTAAAAGCGGCTCTCAAGTCCCTGAAAAGTAACCTAGGCAACCATTATCATCTTAACCCACTCCACAGAGATGTCATCTTCAGCAAGCTAGTGGGAGACTAATAATGCATCCTCTAGCTGCATGACCTCTGAAATTAGTCAGTCAGCTAAAGAAATGAAGCAAACAAAGCCGGAAGGCTTATTTAGCTTTTTCCTTGGTATCTCAGCCACTGTGGAAAAGGCTTGGAAATTCTTCAAAATGTTTACCATCTAATGCCAGAATTCCACTCCTAGGTGTATACCTAAGGAATCTGAAAACATATTCACACAGAAACTTGTACAGAACTTGTTCATGGACCCATTCTAATGTCCACTAACTAACTGGTAGATATAGAACATGTGGTAAATCCATACAATGGAATATTATTCAGCCATAAAAAGAATGCAGTACTGATACATGCTAAATCATGAACTGCCAACATATTATGCTGAATGAAAGCAGCCAGCTACAAAAGATCATATATTGTACAATTCTATCTATATAAAATGTCCAGAAAAGGCAAATCCATACTGACATCAAGTAGATTAGTGGCTGAGAGAAAGGAGAAATGGGAAAGGTCTGTTAATAGGAACAGGTATTCTGTTGGGAGTGATATGAAAATTCTGGAATTAGATAGTGGTAATGGTAGTGGTGATAAACTAAAAACCACTAAATTAAACACATTAAAGGGATGGCTTAGCTGGGCATGGTGATGCACACCTGTAATCCCAGCTACTCAGGAGGCTGAGGCAGGAGGATCACAAGTTTGGGACCAGACTGAGCAATTTAGACCCTATCTCAAAATAAAAAGAGAGCTGGGGTAGAGAGCTGGTAGAGTACCTGTCTAGTGTGTACAAGGTCCTGGGTTTAATCCCCAGTATGGCAACCATACTACACAAAGGTAACTTTATGGCATGTGGACTATATCTCCTTTCTTCTAAAAAAAAAGGTGGCCAGGTGTGCAAAACTGAGGGAGACAGAGGCTGTGAGGGAAAGAAGAGGAGGACAGGGGAGGAATAACAATAACAGCAAATAGTCCAGGCTCTGCATCAGGCATGAGGCGAATTATTTCACAGGAATATCTCTGTCTAACCCTCACAATAACTCTGAGAGACAGGTTTGAACGTGAATCCTATTTTACAGATGAGGAAGTCCAGATCCTGGAGAGGTAGCACAACCTATTCCAGGCACCTGGAAAAAGAATGAACCCAGGGCTCCCATGTCTCATGGGGATTCAGGTCATTGATAAAAAATTTTTTTAAGAGACAGGGTCTGGGCCAGGGATATATAGCTCGGTGGCACAAGCGCCTGCCTTGTAAGCGCAAGCTCCTGAGTTCAATTCCCGGTACTAAAAAAACAAAAACCAACCAAACAAAAAAAGAGACAGGGTCTCACAATGTGGTTCAGTCTGGTCTTGAACTTATTATGTAGCCCAGGCTGGCCTTGGTGCTCCTGCCTCAGCCTCGCGAGTGCTGGGATCATAGATGTGTGCCTCCATGCCTGGCTCTGAAAAGGGATTTTGAAGGGTCGGCAGGACCTTAACAAGCAGAGACAGAGAAGAACAACTTTCTGGCAAGTGGACAGAACCTGGGCAAATGGGAGAAGTGGAAATGGCTGGGATGTATTTGTGGAACCACACCTGACATTATTGGTGACCACCCAATACACACACAGCCCCCCTTCTTCCTCACTGACAGAAGTCATGGGTGATGGACTGTGATTAGGCCAAGATTATCAGGATAATCAGTTTCCCTGCCTCCTTTGCCGCTAAGGTCTGCTCTAGGAACTTCTAGAAAAATTTTTGCTCTTTTTTTTTTTTTGTCTTTTTGAGACAGGGTCTCACTGTGCAGTTCAGGCCAGCCTTGAGCTCACTTTGTAGCCCAGGCTGGTCTCAAACTCACAACAATCCTCCTGCCTCAGCCTCCCAAGCACTGAGGTTACAGGCATGCACCACTACATCCGGCTAGCAATTTTTGCTTTCTTCATAAAAGAAACCAATGAGGTTGACACCACCTGGGGTCTTTCTCCTTTTCCCCTGCCTGAATGCAGACCCACCCTCTGGAATTGCATCTAGGGACCATGAGACTGCAAACCAATGCACTAAGGTTGCTGGGGCAAGAAGACAAGAATGGCTCCCTGGGGCATCACTCATTTGTTAAGCAAACACAATCTTCCAGTCTCCTTGTTCTGCAAAGTAAATTCCCTCTTTCCCCCAAAATAAGACCTAGCTGGAAAATAATCAGCCTTACAAGCTAGAGATCAAAAGTGCCGTCACCTGCCATCACTGTTCTCCTGCTGGGTGGCTACTCTGTCAGGCTGATAAGGGAAG
>NW_004955413.1:26368828-26381249 GCF_000276665.1 Chinchilla lanigera
CCCAAGTGCTGGGATTACAGGCATGTGCCACCATACCAGGCTGTTTGTTTTAAAAGCCATTTGAGATGGGTTTTCTGTTGTGTGAAACTCAGTGGCTATGGCTTATATAGGTGGGGCTTTTGGGAGTTGGCTGGATCTAGAGTGTGTGATACTGTAATTAATGGTGTGTAGTACTGAATTCACCCACTGACTGAAATTAGCATAGTTATAGGTGTGGATAATGGAAGCCTCACTTTGGGTGTGTGTGAAACCAATCAATAGGATGCAATATAAAGAGAGAGAGGGAAGGCAGGCTTGCTGCTGCTGCCTACTGCTTTCTGCCTTCTGCCTGCCCTGCCATGGACTGTCTCTCCTCTGTGAAGCTCCTCTGCCACACTGCCCTGCCTTGGAACCAGCTGACTATGGGCTGAAACCGCTACAAACGGTGAGCCAAAATAAACCTCTCCACCTTTAACTTATGGGTGTCAGGTATTTTGTGTGAGCAACAAGAAAAGTAAGGAAGGCACTAGGAAACTCTGAGAATCAAGGTATGAACACTGTAAAATGATTAGGCTGGTATGTTGGTGTTACGGAACGAACTGTGTTCCCCAAATTTCATATGCTGAAGTCCTAACCCAGTGTGATGGGATTTGTAGACTGGGCCTTTGGGAAGTGAGCAGCTTTGGATGAAGTCACAATAGTGTGACCTTCCTGAGAAGAGACACGGGCACTCGGTCCCTTTGTCCTTTCCACCCATGCACCCCGAGGACACAGCGAGGAGGCAGCCATCTGTGAGCCGGGAAGGGAAAGCTCACAGCACTGAACCACCAGCTCCTTGATCTTGGACCTCCTGGCCTCCAGAACAATGAGAAATACATGTCTGTGGTTTAAGCTGCCCAGGATTTTGTTGATCCAAGCTGGTCATAACTAGATCTAGCACACTGCCTGCAGTCAGAACAAACTCTCCTCCCTCTCCTCCTCATGCGCTGTCTCTCCCCATTGCATGGCTGTTTTTCTGTGTTGGTTTCCCTCGTGGGATGCTCTCCCACAGGCTGCAGAGACTGCACCAGCAGGGCATGAACTTGTACTGTCCTCGCAGGCAGCAGCTCCAGGAATGAGCCAGCTCCTTCTGGTTGGGCCTGTATGAGTTGCACCTCTTCCCACTTCAGCCCAGCTCAGGAACCTGGGAAATGGGCTGCTCCTATTGGCTGGTGTGGATCACATGATCTCCTTAATGGGACCATTCCATTGGCTGCTTCACTGAGCACATGTGTGTGTGATGGTGGTGTGTGTGTGGTGTGTGATGTGTAGGATGTGGGATATGTGTATGTATGTGTGGGGTGTGCATGATATGTAGTCTTTATCTTGTGTGTGTGATCCATAGTGTGGTTTGTGTGTGTAATGTGAGTGTGTGAGAGGGATGAACGGTGTGTATGTGGTGTGATGTGTGCATATGTGTGACGTGTGGTATATGGAGCATATGTGTGATATGTGGTATGTTGTGGGGTGATGTGTGTGGTATGTGGTGTGTATATGACGTGTGGTGTGTGTAATGTGTGTGGTGTGTCATATCGTGTGTGAGATGTGAGTGGTAGCTGAGTGCAAAGGCCCAGAGTTCAATCCCCAGTATCAGTAAAATAAAGTAATTTGGAAAAAATTAAATTAAATTTAAAAGAGACATCATCTGAAGGAATTAAAGAACTTCAAACACCATAGCACCTTTTAGGGAAGGTGCTCCCAAAAGTCATGCACGGGTGCCTATGCCCCAGCTCGGCCTCCGTCTCCTTGCTTCCCTCAAGTCCCTCTCTGCCTTTTTGACCCCTCAAGGGAGCCGTATTTCCACCCGTCCACACCACCTCGGCCACCCCAGGCTGCAGTCTTCACTGTCTCCCCCTGCCCTGCCTGCACTAACTCCTGGACTCCCTGGCTGGGGCTGGAGGGTCACTCAGAGGTAGAGCCTTTGCCTTCCGTCCCAGCACCGCTAAACAACGATAACGACAACAATAACAACAAAGAAGTAAGTAAATTCAAATTCCCTGTCTCTGTCCGGAGCATTCTGTCCCTTGCTCTTTCTGCTCTAACAAGAAAAGCAAGCTATGTTCGCACCCACAAAAACTTCCTTTCTGGCACGGGGGGTAGCGGGGGGCAGGCCAGGGTCACACACTAAGTGGTTCTCCAGTTCTCCTAGGACATTGCCGAGCTGTCCCACAGTTTAACTCAGTCCTGACACCAGAGGTAAGGTCAACCCCAAAGCGAACGGACTCTGTCCCACACAGTGGCCCCCATTCCTACAAAGGATGGGTCCCCAGATCACTGTATCTTCTGTTCAAGTTGGCTACAGATCAGAGGGCCTCATGGCCTCCTCTTTATGTTCAATAATTTGCTAGAATCACCTGTAGAAGCCAGGGAAAATTTACCTGCTATTTGCTTACTTACAAAGGATATTTATTTATTTATTTATTTATTTATTTATTTATTTATTTGCAGTGCTAAGGATCGAACCTGGGACCTCACACATCCCGAGCATACTCGGAAACTGTCAAAACCCCTTTGGGATTTCATGGGGCTTCATTCGTAGGCACGACTGGTGAAATCATTGGCCCCTGGTGGTCAGCTCCACCCTTGAGAGTTCCAACCCGCTAATCACAAGGTTGGTTTCCCTAGCAACCAGCCTCCCTTTCTTAGGGCCCCCCAAAGCCCCATTATCCACACAACCTCCAGTGCACATCTGTAACCATCGGGAGCTACTGCAGGGACTGAGAATAAAACTAAACATTACAACAAGAGCTGCTCCTTTTGCTCTTACCACTTGGCAAATTGCAAAGGTTTAAGGAGCTCTGGCCAGGAGCTTTAAAGTATCTCACACATTCCTTCCTTCCACCTGATTTCTAGACATAGCCCCTAGGATGGTCACCAATTTTCTGTGTGACCTTAGACCCTCTATGAGCTTTTTAAAAGATATGTAAAATGGGGGTAAGAACACAACCCTTGCAGGTATGTTGTGAGAGTTGAAATGTAGTAGAGAAAGAAGCCCACAAAAACATATACTCATCCTCTCCCTCTCCCTCTCCCTCTCTCCTTCTGTCTCTCTCTGTTTCTCTCTCTCTCTCTCTAAGTGCTCCTAATGCTGGGTCAGTGCTGCAACATCCCAAGGGGTCTCCAGATTTTCAGTGTTCCTCTTCAGTCCAGTCTATCCCAACACCAAGCTTCAGAAAACCTTAAAATACTGTGTTCCTTTTGTCTTCTTTCTGGCCGCATCAGATCCCTCTTTTTTTTTTTTGTCTTTTTAAGACAGGGTCTCGCTATGCAGTTCAGGCCAGTCTTGAGCTCACTTTGTAGCCCAGGATGGCTTCGAACTTGCAACGATCCTCCTGCCTCAGCCTCCTGAGTACTGGGATTACAGGCTTGTGCCACCATGCCCAGCTCAGATCCCTTTCTTATTGCCACCAAAGTAAGCTGAAGACCCATTCCAGCTCTGCAATCTTCACTCTGTGGCCTCTTACACCCGGGAAGACACTTGCCACTCTGTTTTTTTTTGTTTGTTTTTGTTTTTTGCTTTTTTTGCTTTTTGAGACAGGGTCTCACTATGCAGTGCAGGCTGGTTTTGAACTCATTGTGTAGCCCAGGCTGGCCTCAACCTTGCAGCGATGTTCCTGCCTCAGCTTCCCGAGCGCTAGGATTACAGGTGTGTGTCCAGCTTTGCCACTGTGTCTTTGTGGAACAGCATGGCAGGGAATTCGAGGGGCTGTGTAGGCTGGAGAAGAGAACTAAAGACAGAGTCAGAAACCTCAGCAGTTCAGGAATGGGTGGAGGAAGAGGAATTACCAGCTGCGTGTGCAGAATCAGCGGGAGGGAAGAGGGAAGGCAGGCCAGCTTGGCCGCCTGGAAGGTGATGGTTTCCAGGACAGTGTGTCCAGGAGTGTCACGTGCTTCAAGAAGGCCACACTGGGGACTGGAAAGGATGTGTAGTGGGTCAAATAGAGTCCCCTAGGGAGATGCATGGGGAACTCTTACATCTGTCAACGTGACTTTATTTCGAAACTGGGCCTTGACTATGGTTATGTTAAAGGGCTTGAGATGACATCATTTGGGCCCACCCTGAACTATGTCTGAGTTCTCGGAGGTCTGTTGCAGGGGAGGGAGATCGGTGACACAGAGACACGGAGGGCAAGTTGCATGAGACACACAGGCAGGGACTGGAGCTGCATCCATCAGCCGAGGAACGCCCAGGGTTGCCGGTGCCTCCAGAGGCTAGAAGGGCGCAGTGCCTGGCCCCTTAGGGCGTCGGGAGGATCACTAGGCCCTGACAACTGGGTTTCAGATTTCTGGACTCCAGGATGGGCCACCCACACACATTTGGACTGTGTTAAGCTACTGCACCGGTGGCGCTCTATGGTGGCAACCCTAGGAGGAGGGGGCTTACAGGGAAGACAGTAGCTGTGGAGGTAGCCAAGTCTGGAGGGGGAATTATTTGAGACCTGGCTGCCTCTGGGGCAGGAGGAAGACAAATGTAAAACTCAACCCTACTAGTTAGGTATGGTGGTGCATGCTATATTCCTAGCACTTGGGAGGCTGAGACAGGAGGATTCCTGAATTCGAGGTCAGCCTGAACTGCATAATGAGACCCTGTCTCAAAAAAAAAAAAAAAAAAAAAAAATTAACCCTGTCCTGCCCTGCCCCACCTCAGAGGTTAGGGAAAGAGCCTTGCTCCAGGACAGCCCCTATCAGAGAGGTCCCCAAGGAGGCACTCAGAGGAGACTGGAGCTGTCCAGGTTTAACAGGCAACCAAGGCCCACTTAATATCCCACCGGCCTGACAGTCTGATAACAAAACGAATCCCCAAGTCGCCATTTGCCCATATTTCTGTCACGAGGCTGAGATGCAGACAAGGTCAAGGAGTCCAAAGTTTGTGTGGACTTGGACCCAGTCCCCTGCACACCCTGCTGAAGCCCTGGCCCGGTTACAGGAGGCAGCTGGGGACCCTTGGGTGAAGCAACCCTAAGAAGGGCATCAGCAAACCCCACTGTTGCTTAGAGAGATTTACTGATGAGCAATCAGTATCCAAGACAAGCGACAGTCCTCCCCCGGCCTGGCCCGCGTCTGAGTCGGTTCACGGCATGTGGGGGTCACGTGACCCTGCGATCCAGGCAGGCCGGGGTTCGGACTCTACACAGGGATCCTGGGCAAATCACTTAAGCTCCTGGAGTCGGAGCCTCGGTTTTCAATTCTTATTAACATGGGGATAGCCGCTGGCACCGTATGGAACCACGGGAAGGATCAGACAGGGTGTGTCTGTGAGCCTGGCGCCCGCCGGCTGCAGGGAAGAGTAAAATGATGTGATTTCACACTGCCACCCACCTGTCCCACTGCCCCAGTTCTCTCCCCATTGGCCTTTCGGAGCTGAACGCTGGGCACGGCGACTGAGGCACACCCGGCAAGCCGACTTCAGGGCCCTTCGCACGCAAGTTTCCCGGCCGCCGACCTTCGGTGTTCTTCAAGAACAATCTAGAAAGGCTTTTCCAGAACGGGAGGCTGGCACACCTGGAGCCCCCGGGGACAGTGTGGCCCGCGACACCAGTGCTTCGGTCCAGACAGCCAGGTGCCGTCAGCCCACGTCGGGGAGGAGTGTCCCACTGTGACAGTTGGCCACTGACAGAAACTGTGCCCTGGTCTCAATAAAAGGACACAAACTCTTGTCTTTCTTCCTCAAGTGATGTGGGGGAAAGGAGCTCCTGCCAGGTGCAAAGAAAGAAGAAAACCCGCTCTTGGCGGCAGGGGAATCAGGTTGCCCCAGCAACCAGCTCTTCCTAAGTCCACTCATTATCTGCCTTTTGAATTCCACTTCCTCTGTGTACGCACCAGTGGCTCTAACTCCACCAGCTCGGCTTCTGGCCTCTCCCCAGGAAAGGCTGACCGAGGGGAGCCACTGACTTCCTTCCAAGGCCGGTCCCGCCTGTCCCGGGGTGGCACAATATTTACTTGTCCCTCTGCATGGGGAAGCGTCGGTGTGGGAGGGAAAGTCCTGTCATCCTCTGTGGAGAGGCGACTGGTGCTGCTTCCGGCAGCAATTTACCAGAACTGGAATTCGTACCTTTGAACTCAAACTCCTGAGCGTTGAACCTCAGCATTGCAGCATTACTGAAAATAGCAGAAAGCTGGGCACAAGCAACGCCTCTCTGATAGGGCACTGGTTAAATACCAGCCTTAGTCATGGTGGAATACCACAGGGCTGCAGGAATGACGAGTGACATCGGATGTGCCCGTACGGAGAGGCACTGCTAAGTTAAAAAAAAAAAAAAGTAAGGGGTTCAAACTCAGAGAGACAGAAAGCCAACTGGTGGGTCTGGAGAGGGGCAGAAATGGGGAAGTGCTTAATGGATATAGAACTTCAGCTTTGCAAGATGAAGAAGTTCTAGAGACTGGCTGTGAACATGACCATAACATCACTGTAATCCCAGCACTCAGGAGGCTGAGGCAGGAGGATTGCCAAGAGTTCTGGGCTACACTGTAAAACCGTATCTCAAAAGCAAACACACAAACACACCCCCCACATACACACACACTAAACTCTGCATTGAAAAATGGTTATGGTGGAGGCTAGGTGTGGTGGCCCATGCCTGCAGTAATCCCAGGTACTCAAGAGGCTGAAGCAAGAGTATTGCTTGAACCCCGGAGACCGAGACCAGTCTGAACAACATAAGATCCTGGCTCAAAAAGAAAAAAAAAATTAAGAGTGTAATTTTATGCTATGTGCTATGATCAGTTGTTTTTTTTTTTTTTTTTTTTTTTAAACCAAGTTGCAGCCGGGTAAAGTGTGACAGGCTGTCACCCCAGTACTTTGGAGCACCAGTCAAGAAGATCAGGAGTTTCAGGCTGGCCTGGGTTATGTAGCAAGTTCAAGGCTAGTTTGGACCGCTAGTGAGCACGGGTCTCAAAAACAAAACAAAACAAAACACCCCAAACAAAAACAACCAATCAAGTTGTAGAAGGGGATGAATACTTCTTTGTGGTTATTTTTAGAGAGCTATCCAATTTTGGAAGGAGACAGAAGGGGTGTGGTGGCACACACCTTTCACCCCAGCACTCCAGAGCGTGTCTGAGGCAGGAGCGTCCGAAGGTGGAGCCCAGCTGAGGCAGTTTAGGAGCTTACTGAGAACGGTCTCAGTTAAAATAAAAAAGAAGAGCTGAAGATGTAGCTCACTGCAAAGGCCGTGGGTTCAAGCCTCAGGACTGAAAAAATGAAAAAAAAAGGTGACCATCAGTGGTTACCTTGGACTTGGAGGGATATGAGGGAGAAGATGATACTATTTATTTGATTTTCTTCTGGAGAACTTTGCAATAACTACAGCTGCTGCTAAGCGCTGGAAGGATAGACACACACAGGTACAAAGACAGAGGACCCTGGGGGGTTAGGGTGCCCATCACCCTGGGCTCATTGCTTCCCACCTCCAAGGAATCCTCGCTGAGACCTGAGGATGACCAGGAACCAGCACAGGAGGAAGGAGGGAAGAGCACCCCAGCCCCAGGAGCAGAGACTGTAATCCCAGCACTCAGGGAGGCTGAGGCAGGAAGATCTCAAAGTCAAGCACAGCCTGGGCAAATCAGCATTTCAAAATAAAAAATAAAAAGACCTGGGGATATAGCTCCGTGAGGAGAACCTGGGTTCAACCTACACTACAGGGTTCTGAGCAGGGAGTGACATGGTCTGACCTCAGGGTCAAAAAGGTCACCAGCTTTGCTGGGGGGGAGGGGCTGCAGGGGGGCGGGAGGGGAAGCAGAGATGGGAATACCGCTAGGTCTTTATTAGCCTCTTGCTGAATGGCATCCCAAGATTTAGGTTTTAGATGAAGGTAGAAAATTGCAGTAATTACTGAAAGAGGTTAGAAGAGCTCAAACTCAAAAGCCTCCCAGCACTCCCAAAGGAGATGACGCTTGTCATTTTAGCCGGAATGAGCTGGGCAGGAGGACTGCAGTTAAGGCCAACTCTTCTCCCACTCCAAGGCACACTCACCGGGCCACTCCTGATCAACGCAAAGAGACGGAGGCCGCAGGTCTGGGTGAGGTTGGAGACCCTGAATGTCTAGTGCATTTCCAGGCACCGCCAAAGCTCTGCCCCGTGAACCATGTTCAGCATGGCAGGATTAGGGGCCAGTTCTGTTTTCAAAGTTCCTGCGATGATCAAATTCCACTTGTAAAAGCACAGTTTGCATTTTTGCTGGAAAAAATAATTATAAAGCCCTTTCCAGCTTTACTGAGGTATAACTGACAAATAAAAGTTGTATGTATTTACAATGTTACAGCAAGATGTTTTGACATTCGTCTGTGTTAGAAATTATTACCTGCAACATCAGCTCACATTGTTATTATCTCTTTTGTGTGTGACAAGAAAATTTAAGATCTACTTTCCAGGCTTGGGATGTAACTTAGTGGTAGAATGCTTGCCTAGCACATATGAGAGCCTGGGTTTAATCCCCAACAATGCCAAAATAATAATAATAATAATACTTGGGATGTAACTTAGTGGTAGAATGCTTGCCTAGCACATATGAGAGCCTGGGTTTAATCCCCAACAATGCCAAAATAATAATAATAATAATAATAATAATAATAATAATTTAACAATTCAATCAATTTAACAATTCCAATTAGTTCAGTTAAATATTAGGTTACATATTAAAGCTTTCTTTCTTTCTTTTGTCTTTTCGAGACAGGGTCTCGCTATGCAGCTCAGGCGGGCCTTAAGCCCATTTTGTAGCCCAGTCTGGTCTCAAACTCACAACAATCCTCCTGCCTCAGCCTCCTGAGTACTGGGATTACAGGGGTGCGCCACCACACCCGGCCTGGGTTAAAGCTTTCTATAAAAATTTTAAGACTTATTATTTATCTCTTAGTAAATTTTAGGTAGACAGATACAGTACTGCTGATTGTAGTTGCCATATGCTATGCGTTGAATATGGTTTATGGCCTCTGAAACTCGTGCTGAGATTTGCTCCCCAGGTAATGGCCTGGCGAGGTGGCAGCACCTTTAAGAGGTGACTGGGTTGTACAGAGGACGGGTTCCACTGGGACTGGCTTGGTTACCTCGAGATTGGGCTGTAAAAAAGCACAGGCGCCCATCCTGTTTGTCTGTTCTGCACATACCTGCTCACCTTTCCACCTTTCCAGGTGTGGCTTCCTGCTGTTGGACTCCTGAATCATGAGGTAAATAAATTTTCTTTTATAGCTTACTCAATCTTAGGTAGTATTCTGTTAAAGCAATGGGACATGGATAAGACACCAGGTTGCATACTAGAAATCCAGAATTTATTCATCCTTCCAAAGTAAAATTATCCATTTTCTCCCCCAGCCCTAGTACCCACTATTCTATTCTCTGCTTCAATTTTTTTTTTTGTCTTTTTGAGACAGAGTTTCACTGGCCTTGAACTCTCACTTTGTAGCCTAGGCTGGCCTTGAACTTGCAACAATCCTCCTGCCTCAGCTTCCCAAATGCTGGGATTACAGGCATGCGCCACCACACCTGGCTGCTTCAATTTTTTTAATTAAAAAAATTTTTTGTGGTGTCTGGGGATCAGTGCTGAGGCCTTGTGCATACTAGGTGAGACCCTTACCACTGAGCTACATCCTCAACCCCAATTCAGCTTTTTTAGATTCCACATGTAAGTGAGATCTTCACTTTTAGAATGTCCTCCAATTTTATCCATGTTGCAAATGCAGAATTTCCTTTTTTTAAATTTTTATTTTATTCTTTAATTTTGCTCTACTGGGGATAGATAGGGCCTCTGCACTGAGCTACATCCTCAAACCTATTTTTTATTTTGAGAAAGTTTAAATTGCGTTATCACCTAGGTTCTGCATCAACCTCCCAGAGCAGCAATGGCGAACCTTTTAGAGCTTTCAATGATAATAAACAGCCCACAGGGGCATAGGTTCGCCAGCACTGTTACAGAGTATGGATTTCCTTCTTTTTAAATTGAATAGGCTGGCCATCATGATGCACACTTGTAATCCCAGCACTTTGGGAGGCTGAGGCAGAAGGATTGCCAGGTCAAACCCTGCCTGGGTAATCTAGCAAGACCTTGTCTCAAAAATAAAAAATGAAAGGGCCCAGGGATATAGCTTAGTGGTAGAGTGACCCTGGTTTCAATTGCAGTACTCCCTCCCCCATACACAACTGAATAATATTCTATTAGATATATTTTTCCCTTATCAGTCATCTGCCAACAATTACGCCGATACCATAGCATAGCTGCTTTGAATATTGCTGCAGTGAACACGGGAGTGCAGATACCCCTCTGAGACACTGACTTCATTTCCTTTGGCTATGGTACACATGCAGAGGTGGGACTGCTGAGTCATACAACAGCTCTATTTTTAATTTTTTTGCTGAGCCTCCGTACTATTTTCCATAATAGCCGTGCTGATTTATATCCCCATAACAGTACGCAGGGTTCCCTTTCCCCTGCATCTCTGCCAGCTCTTGCATCTTCTGGTTTCTTGATGATAGCCATTCTAACAAGTGTGTAATCGCTCACTGTGCTTTTGATTTGCATTTTCCTGATGATTAGGAGCAGTTGCATCTTTTTTCATATACCTGTTAGCCCATGTGTAGATCTTCTTTGTAGAAACGTCTATTCAGGTCCTTTGCCCACTTTTAAGTCAGGTTATTTGTTTTCTTGCTGTTGAGTTGTTTCAGTTCCTTATATATTAAGAGTATTGGCTGGGGGTGGTGGTGCACACCTATAATCCCAGCACTTGGGAGGCTGAGACAGGAGGATTGCTGTGAGTATGAAGCCAGCCTGGACTACAAAGTGAGCTCAAGGCCAGCCTGAACTGCACAGTGAAACCCTGTCTCAAAAAGACAAAAGAGTATTAAGCACTTATCAGATGCGCAGTTTGTGAATATTCTATCACGTTTCTTAGGTCTTCTCTCCACTCTGTTGATTGTTTCTTTGGTGTGCAGAAGCTTTCTATTTCGATAAAATCTCACTTGTCTATTTTTGCTTGGGCTTTTGGGATCTGTTGCATAAAGCTCCCAGAGAGATGTAAGGAAAATGTCTGCTTCTGAACTGCAAAGGAACCGACAGACCAAAGAACAACTTGGACAGTCGAGCTTGATGAGTGCCTGAGTTTTTGGTTTATTTGGTTTTTTTTCTCCAGTACCGGGAACCGAACTCACGACCTTGTGCTTGCTAGGCAGGCGCTTTTGCCGCTGAGCTAAATCCCCAGCCCCGAGTGGCTGAGACTTTTAGGGCTACTTTCAACACGGTGGATGACTTGTGCGCTGCAGCACTACACAAGTTGCCAAATCACCTGTGCGAGGCTACTACTTTTATAGGGCATTAATGAAACAGCAGAGCAGGATCAAAAGCACGATAGGTCCTTGGAAAACTTGTGTGCACTCTGCTCCCATCCAACCTTTATCAGGAAACCCCACCAGTCTCAGGAAACACTGCCCCGTGCATGGAGAAGTGACCTCCTTACACTGCAGTCTGGTGTGCGGCCTCAGCACCTGTTCGGGGTGGGAACCCAGGGACCCAGTGAACAGCTAGACAGGCGGCGGGGGTGGGGATGGGGCGCTGGTGATGTGCACCACAAGATGGAGTTACTCTGGCTCAAGTTCAGAGGGCAGTTCTCACCACAAGGTCATATCCAAAAGATCAGTGACCATGCCAGGCGTGGTGGTGCATGCCTGAAATCCTAGCATTTGGGAGGCTGAGGCAGGAGGATCTTTGCAAGTTCAAGACTAGCCTGGCCTACAAAGTGAGCTCAAGGCCAGCCTGAACTGCATACTGAGACCCTGTCTCAAAACAAAACAAAACAAAAAGATCATTGCTCAGAGCTACATCAAGAAGATTCCCCCCGCCACCACCCCCATCCCGGTACCGGGAACCGAACCCATGATCTGATGTGCTTGCCAGGCAGGCGCTATGCCGCTGAGCTAAATCCCCAGCCCCAAGAAGACTTTCACCATGTTTTCTTCCATTAGTTTTATAGTGGCAGCTCTTACATTAAAGTCTTTAATCAATTTTGAGTTGATTTTTGTGTATGGTGTGAGATAAGGGTCCAATTTCATTCTGCATATGGCTATCTAGTTTACTCAGCACCACTGTCTGAAGAGGCTGTCCTATTGTCAGGCTGTGTTCTTGGTGTGGTGGTCAAAGATAAATTCACGATAAAGGACTTTAAAAGGCAAGCCCTTCAGCTTGCCTGAGCCAGAAAAGCACAAAACACAGTGATGCCTCTAGCCCAGGCCATCAAGAGGAAGACAAGGTCACCTAGCAAGTCTTACTGCTTCTAGGGAGACACTCGTGTTTCCAGTGCCAAAAGAGGAAACTTTTGTTTTCAATGTTACGCATCCAACCCCCGGCCTTGTGCACACTGGGCAAGTGCTCTGCCACCCAGCTGCACCCCCCGCCCAAAAGAAACAGTTTCTTTTCTCCCC